>NW_009723619.1:20923-24089 GCF_000703405.1 Apaloderma vittatum | reverse complement strand
GAAGTGGTTTGGTATTTATTCTTTTTTTTTTTTTCCTCAGGTTTTCTGTGCACCTTGCAGATTTTCTGCGCTCTCCCGGGCAAAGTGGAAGCTTTTAACTCAAAGCGGCTCTTCTCCCTCCCGCACTCAATCAGAAGGAAGCGCTTTGACTTTTTCTTGAAAAGGGTTTTGCAGGTGCTCAGAAAGATAAAAACTCCAAAGTGCGTTTACCTTCTAAACTTCAGCCGTTGTGAAAGTGTATAGAAAATTCTTGTCTCTGCATAAAAACAAACGGCTGTGCTGGTTTTACTGGTTTTACTCTGCTAATCCCCGCGAAGTGCCCAGGTATCACTGTTTAACACTTTGCGAAGCCGCAGTTTCATACCTGGCTGGAAAGTTCCCTGATTCTCACATCTGGCTTTTTCCATCCTGCCTCTCCACGCTGTAAGGAAGCCCCATTGTCAGCACTCAGGTACTTGCCTCTCTGGAAGGTTTTGAGTTTCGCCATCCATCAATAGCCATTTTTAGACTTCTATGCCTAAACTCACACGTATTTACAAGATTTGCCCTTACGCTAAATGAAGATTCATTTCCCCTCCTCTGTTTTTCCTCTATGCCTTTGATAAACAGCCTAAATTATTGTCTTTATTGTCAAGTTTTAAATTCATAACAGCCATTCTTGAACCTGAGAGAAGATTTTGCTGTCAGAACTACCCCTTCCTCTTCCCACCCTCTTCACTGCACGGTGAGCCACGATACCAGCAAAATGCTACAGACAACTTTCTTTGTGCCAAAAAAGATCACGCACGGAGAAGTGAGCAATCCAGAAAGCCCTGACTGATGAATATTAACGAGCCTTAACCTAGAAATAGTTTTCCAGCAGCCGAGCTCGCAGGAGCAGCTCGCTTTCTGCTTTTTTAACATCTTCACATGGCTGCAGAACATCGTGATAGGACCGCGTCGGGCTGTGCGACGGGGCCCGGCTGTGCCACGGGAGGGGCTGAGCCCTCTCAATCATCGGACCTGCAATCAGGCTGATGTTTTTAGGGCCCGTGCATACATAAATGACTTTCCGTGCTAAGTAGTTCCACTTCACTGAGTTGCTCATGTCCTCAAGCGACAGCCCCGACGAGAGGCCTCCGTTGGTTGCACAACTCCACAGTTGCCAGCATGAACCAGGATAAAGTCAAGAAGGGACCGAAATTTAAAGGTTATGGAAGCATATGGCAAAAAATGTTCAACTTTTGTGAACGAGCACTTTGTATACAGCGATATAAACTCCAGTGTTGTCTGCAACACTTTGGTTGTCTTTTGTTTAGATGTCTTCGAGCAGTCAATAGTTTATTCATTAAAATGTTTATGATTCCCTAGAGTTTCACAGACCTTGGCACAGCCAATCACTTGTCTGAAAGTTTGCAGTGAAAGTGCGTTATTCATTAGTCCTTATCCATCATTTGCAGTTTGTCATTTGTTATTCTCTTGTTTTAAAAGTTTGTGCTCCAATCAAGGAGGGGAGAGAGCACCATGTGTCTCTGTGATCAGTCACAGCCATGAATAGCCGGAGCTGAAGGGAATGTTTCACAAACAACCCATAGGCTGAAATTTGTTTGCATAATCTATTCACTGCGTACTTATGAATAACGAACGCATTTACAGAACCAGAATTGTTTCAGGAAGCCTTCGCAAATAGAAAGAAGTGCTAAATATCTTGGATAATTTATTCGCGATGAATAATTCAGCCAGTTATATCGCAGGCAGTCGACTAATTTTGCGGATAAATTATTCAGCCAACACAGAAAATGGCTCTTATACCTTATGGGCCTGCTCCTATGGAAGTCAGCTGGTCAAGTTTCATGAAGATTTCTGGGATCGGGAAAGAAAGAAATCCCAAAATGAAACAGGACCTTCGATTTCAGGGGAACACAGAGTGTGTTACCAGCATCTTGCTGACGGCCTTTGATATTGGCTCAGCTAGGCTCAAATGGACTGTGAGTGTTACTAGTTTCGTATTTTGAGCCCTGAGGAAGCTTGCCCTAAATACTTTACCATTTGCTTTGAGACATAGCACTTTAAAAAAAAAAAAAAAAAAAAGAAAGAGAAAAAAGATAATCAAATGGCATTTTTGAGTGTGGAAACCATAACAACAGAGCTGGATCGGCCTATCCTTCACTACATGGGGTGGCAAACTGCTTGTCTGAAATCAGAACAAGCTGTCGTGGATGTGTTTCCATGTCGGACATTCATCACTCAGTGAGGCCTCGAGCGCGAAGCTTGCTCCTCTGCCCTCACGTTGAGATGTGGTGAGTTGAATCTTGCCCATGGCTGGACTCCAAAGTGGGAATTAATACTTAAAGGCAGAGGAAAGGTGCCTTAAAGGCTCTGAGCTGCTGGTGGTGCTCACAGTGAAGGCTGTCGATCTTTGCACTGATCTCTGTGACGTTTCATAGAATCATAGAATCATAGACTGGCCTAGGCTGGAAGGGACCTTAGAGATCGTGTAATCCAACCTCCCTGCCATGGGCATGGACGCCTCTCAACTAGATCAGGCAACACATGGGGATGGAACGGGGATCAAACCTGCGACCTTGGTGTTATCAGCACCATGCTCTAACCGACTGAGCTAACCGGTTGTCTGTTGTACCTTCTGAGGGTAAATCAATCTCCGCGTTAGAAATCAGCCTCACATTTCAAAACTGACTAGAACTGCGATCAGCAGAGCAGGAGTAGCATCACTCTTCTTTCCTAGCGTGGAAAGGTGTGGTTCACAGTAAAACCGCCCCAGCGGCTGGAAGGTGCCTCAGAGAAGTTAGAGGCACTTCATTTATTTTAAGGCTTGAGATGCATATCGATGCAGCAGCGAGCCAAACTGTATTTTGTTGCATTAGTACACGAGGGCTTAAACTAGTGTTGGGATGAGTGTCAAAACAACATATCAACCAAGAGAATGCTGCTTTTTTTGCTCCCTGTTTGAAAGCATGGCCAGAGCGAGAAGGCAGAGCTGTCCGTGGAAGATGCTTCGAAAGCCGTCACCCTGGGAGCAGAAAGGTGGACCCAGCACCTCACAGGAGTGAAGGTTGGATGATGCTCGCTCACCCCTGGGGTAGACCAAGAATTTTAAAACCAGATAGAAAGCCAGGAGATGGCTCGATGGGGCAGCAGGTCTCCCCGTGCTTGCGTGGGCACGGTG
>NW_009723619.1:0-20892 GCF_000703405.1 Apaloderma vittatum | reverse complement strand
AGCGGCCGCCTGTCCAGCAAGGGCTGGGGACAGACGGACAGCGAGGGCTGCAAGCGCGGGGATGGACAGACGGTGCCGTGCTCCTGGGACCGGAGTCACCTTACAGCTCCCGGCCCGGGGCTACCAGGGGGTTCAGAGGTTCACTCCGTGGCTACTGACTAATGGACTGCCTTGGATGTCCAATATTTAAAAGGAATCTCAGCCTGCGCGGAGGCAGCGTTAACCCCTTCCAGAGCAGGAGTCGGTGCTTTCCTGCTGGCAAAAAATACTTCAGGAGCAGCTCTTCATCTAGAAAGCATTTGGCCTCGTCTCCTACCTACCTACGGCCAGCCTGAGGCCCCAGGGGCAACCGTTGGAGGGGAGCGCGGGGGCATGGCAAGGAGGGTCCTTGGGTACCGAGGGGGTCCTGGCGTGGAGGAGCTGAATCCGCTCTGAAATCCCACACAAGTGCCTGGGAGCCACAGTCGGGGCTCAACCCCTCCCCGGGGGCTCTGAAGAAATACCAGGAATGTTTTATTTTCGAGCTTTAAATGCGTGATGTGAATTTTTCCCTCTTTTTGGAAGGGGGGGCGAGTTAGGTAAACGATTGTTCCCTGCAAGCACGAATGTATTTTGTTTGTTGTAATTAAAATGTTTTAATGAGACAACCATAAAATCAACCATTAATTATTTTTTTTCAAACACTTCTGCTTCCTTTTGAGCTAGGTCTATTTAGAAATAGTTTAGAGAGTAGCCTGCAGTTTTATTCTTTCTTCGGTATTATACACAGGAGTGGAGAAGTCATTTATAAATAATTACACAATGTTTTGGGTCTTTGGGTTTGTATAATATATCAAAGCGATTAGTACACGCATTGTTCCATTGTAAATGGTTTTTTTCCCTTCCTTTCAGTTTCACTTGCCTTGTCTTCTATCTAAACCTTTTTCGTGAAATCCTTTGTCTTCCTCATTCTTTTAGCTTGTTACAGTGCAGGGACATTCTTCTTATTCAAACACTCACAGCATGAGCAAAGAAAGCTACTTCTGTCGCATCTTAAGTTTTACCATAACTTTCTGGCATTTTCTTTTCTTCCAATTTTCCCAGACTACTGATAGGGTAATGAAGAATTATAACATACATCAATTATTGGTGCTCACGGTGTATTATGCTCCTGAATTCAAGGGGAGATAAAGGAAGGAGGGGGGAGAGAAAAAAAGAAAAAGCGCCACTTTCTGCGGTTTCGAGGCACATGAGAGAGAACTCGGCACAGATTATTTGTAACATCTTTCTGAGCATCAATTATGCGTGACTCCTACAACCACTTCCTTGTCCCACTGGTTTTATGGCCAGAAGGAGTCATTTTTGTGTGTGGTAGCTGTGGCATTTAACTTGTTTCTTTCATGAGGAGCCCAAACAATGCATCTTCAGGCCAAACAATCTATCTCCCTGAATAATAGCCCGAATGTCAGTCAAGCGCTCGGCGCTGGGAAATATACGATCACGGTAAAGGGCCACGGGAAGAAAGCGCGGGGGCGCAGGGGTTTGCACAGGGTCCGGTGCTGCCGTGCTTTCTCCCCCCCACTTTTGGCACTGGGTACCCCCGGCGGGGAGCTGGGCAGGACCCGGCGCGGGGCGCAGGTGCCCGGGGATGCGTCCGGCTGCCTGAAATTTCAACAACCTTAATCCGAGTCATCCAAGGAAAAAGACCAAACCCTCCCGGTGCGGTCACGCTCCCTGCCTGGCCCTTGCCCAGCCCCTACCGCATTAACTGGGAAAAATGAGATTAGGATGTCACCTCTGAGAAACGAGCCCTTTTTTCCCCCCACTTTATTGTGCAAGAGGTTTTTTTTTTTTTTTTTTTTCTCTCCCCCCTCCACCTTCTCCCGCCCACAGTTCCCCCTCTTTTGTTGATTTGTACTTTGTTAATTGAAGCTAGAACACTTATCCTAAAAGAAAGGGACAAAATTCATTGACTGCCCTGCGGATGAAATCCCCCCAACAACGTGCAAAGCAAGAAGCTTAACTACACGCTGAGATGCTCACGCTTTCTTTTCTACCTTCCATATCAATAATTCTGCTTGGGAAGGGCTTTTATTTTTATTTCCTTTTAACTGCAATAACGATAACCTGAAAGAATTGAAGCATCGTTAACAGTGGGATGAAATTGAGCCTGAGTTCTTGAGGGGGGAAGATTCTGGGGGACCTCCCCAGCTTTGAGAATGGGGGCTTGTGGCTAGGGGAGGATGCTCCGGGACCACCGGCAGCCCGTGGGTCCCCACCGTTCCGCTGCAGGAGCTCGAGGGATTTGTCCCCATTTGCATAGCAGGTGTTGGGTCCTGAGCCATTCTTCCCTAAGGGAGTTTTAATATGGGATAAATTACTGGGAATTAGGAGGAGGCAGGCGACAAGAAAAGCGCTCATGGAGTCTTCTCCCGGCCATGGCAGGGGGAAAGGGAGAGAATGGTAATAGAAAAAGGGAAAAACCCAAACTCAGCAGCTGCTGTCCCAGCCTGGGGAGTTTGGGGTGCGCAGGGCTTGGGGGCAGCTCTCACCGATGACTTCTCCTGAAATTCAGGTTTGAACCCGGGAACACGGTAATCGCAGAGACAGTAATACGATTACTGGCTTGGGGATCTTGAGTCAGTAGGTCTGGTAAGGGAGTTTAAAATGTTAATCCCTGGTATAATCCCTTCCCTGGCATTGTACGTACAAGGGTTGCACCCGCAAGAGAATTGCCTGCTTCCCTCCGCGGGCTTCAGGGTGGGAGTGCAGGGCTGGGGAGCAGCCCCCCACTTCCCTGCGTCCACACCGGTGTTCCCAGAGGACGAAAATTTCCTGTCACACCTCAGTCACTGCTTTGCCTTGCCAATCAGACTACACATCCATTAAAAAAAAGTCAGACTCTTCTCGTGTTTTTAAGCAGAGGGTCACTTTGAAATGCGTCCACCTGCAGGCTTTCATTGCAGGTAGGAACTTTTTGCCAGTAATTTTTGCTTTGGTCCTCTGTAAAGGATGGGAGGGGGGACATCACAGTGTGAAATTGTCCGGACCCTTTTCACAGGGCTGGAGGTATTATTTATAAATATAAGGAGGCAGGAGGTATTATATATAAACAGAGGCCATGTGTAATAAGAGAATATGTCAGTGAGGAAGAAGCTGACATCTCTTAAAAAAAAAGAAAAAAAAACACACAAAACCCAGGTGAATTCACTTCGAAAGAGATGTGACAGCTGGGCAGGGCAGGTGGAAAAGGTGAGGAGACAGCCCATGCGACCGGCCCTGGGCCGCGGTGGGCTGAGCCCCTGCACCCTGACCCCCATTCCTTGGGGTGCAGCTCCCGCTGCCCCGGCCATGAGAGGGCCGAGGGTGACACCCCAAGGCTCAGTGCTGCAAACTCGGCTGTGTGAGTGGCGTGAAACCCCTGCTTTCCCTTGGGGTTGTGCTGTTGTTTTCAATTGCTTTTACTTCATCAGCAAAAAAAATTATATTTTTTAACTTTAACTATCTAAGTAAAACTGTTATGTGTCCCTGAGCACAACTTTCTGAGTGGGAAAAAATGATACCAAGAGATTTTCCTGGTGGAGGGTTGGTGGTTCGGGGCTGTTTTAGCTGCAGTAGGTGCTGAGTTTGAGAAGGTGGGAAGAGCTGAGTTGAGAATAGATTTTGCAGTTCAGGGGCCAAACAGTAAAACTGGGGTCTGGGCAGGGCAGAAGAAGGAAGACAGTTAATTTGGCTTAGTAAGAACAAGAGGTTTAGAAAATGTCAAAGTAAACCTTCTGGTGGCTGCTGAATTTGTGCTTTTGCTTCAGCAAAACCACTCTGAGATGGTACCTTGACTGCTCAAATTGTGGTTTTGCTTCAGCAAAACCACACTGAGAGGGTACCTTGACTCTTTTTAAAGTAGCTGTCCTTTATTTTTTTTTTTCTGCATCAGCTCAACTTTTTGAAGGATGTCCTAGTGTTTTTCAAACAGATTTCATTAAATTTAGCTGAAAGCAAATGGTAAATAACTTGGAGGAGTGCTTTGCACTGACTTAAATGGCTTCTGGCTATCCACTTAACTGGGCAACATTGCAGTTCATTACCTTAATATTACATGTGCGATATATTTTTTAAGGTTCCCATCCTTCAGGGGCAAAATCACAGGTATGAATATCTTAAAATCTAGCCTGAATAGCCTCACTGTTAGTGTAAGCAGCTGCACTGACAGCCAACTATCATCTATTTCAGTATCTCTTGAAGATAACAGGTATAAAAAGAAAGATAAAAATGTAGTGTTAAACTACAGCTGTAATAGCCCTGAAAACTCCCAGTCAGCAGATGGGACTAAAGTGCTGGGTTTGCTGGGACCAGTACCTAACGATGCAGCTGAACTGGGCCGAGAGAGAAGGAACAATTCTGCAGGTGCTGTGCGTTATCCCTGGAGCTGGGCTGTGGAGGATGGGAGACACAGGTAAGCCTGACCCACAGTTAGGTGGCAAAAATAATTTTCCTGGTAGTATATTAGCCCTTGTAGTTGCTGCGCATTTTTCTTCTAGGGTAGCTTTAAGTTTTAAGTCTGCTAAATGCATGTTTTAGAATGGCTCCAAGAGGTAAAATGCTCAATCAATACAAAGTGCTAGTTCTAGCAGGCAGAAATTAGTAAGACAGTGGAGCAGCACGATTAAGGGAAAGTAAATGTTGTCCTAGGTGAGGTGGTTTTTTTATTTTTCCCCTTAGGTCTGTATGCACATCCACAGTTAACAAGCTCCTCTGAAACAAGTGTTTGGCTAATGAAGGGAGACAGGTTTGGCTGATGAGCTTCTGCGGAGCCTCTGCTGCAGGGATGCTGCTTTCTTTTCAAATTTAAGCCTGTATTAAATTGCAATAACTTCTGTGTTCACAAATAAATAGCAAAATCAGTGGAGCTGCTAATTATTAAGTGAATTCTTTGTCAGATTATAGACATCTTTTCTTTTTAACCCTTTTAGATAAAAACTAAAGTATTGCTTTTTCTTTCACCTCGGGTTTAATGCACTGCGTGTTTTGAGCCTATTCCCATCTACTCTAGTGGGGATTAGAGGTAATTTCTCTGGCGTGGGTGCAGCTACCCTTCTCCAAAACATCTGTCAGAGTTAGGCAGGGCTCTGAGCCTCTTACCCCACTGTGCAAACAGAGAAGAGGATCCCAAATTACAGAGAAACTCTTCACAAGAGCGCTTTTTTATTACTTATCTTGAAGGACTAGTGATTCTGTGATATACAAATAGCTCCTATCCCAAAGAATCTTGATTTTTGTTTCTTTATTTTTTTCCTCCCCTAGAAACAAATAGGGTATGACTTCGTTTTTTTACAGCTTTCAGTCTTTGGTGTTATTTATCTTCATTAACCTGTTGATGACCCTGGACCTCCCGCCCTACACATTTCATGCCAGGTGCTGAGAATTTAGCTCGTCATCTGTGAACTCCACCCACAGCCTTAATGGGAAAATAAAGAGAAAACTCCACCTTTTCCTGACCTGTAAGTAATAGAAACAACCACAAGGTGTCAACCTCTACCAAGCTGCAGCTCAGAGCCGGTTCTGCTCGCCCGGCAGCAGCCGGGCTGGACAACCCTGCGCGGAGACTTTGCTGGAGAACCCGGGTACCTGCTTCAGGTAAGTGGGGAAAAATCCCCCGGAATGCGGCTATTTGATTGCTTTTTCGGGTGTATGCTGTTTCTGTTTGATTTCCTTTTTTGTTTTCTGCTGCAAGCTTTAGCCAAGTTCGGTGTTTTCGTCACTACGTGTGGAAGAGGGAAGGGGACTTGCTACAAAGAGTGTTATCCTATGCAGATAAGGTCAAAGAGGGGTGAAGAAAAGGAGTATTATCAATGCAATGTTCTGTTTGGGTGTATATGAATATGTACGTGTACATATGGGAGTAGGGAGTTCCTGCAGATCCCTGCTTGGTCTTTGGAGCTGTGCACCCTGTGCCCCTCTGCTGTGGGTTACAGCATGTTGTAATTACCCTTAAAGTAGAGCAACTGGCATTCAGTCAACTGTTTGGATTATAATGGCATAGACGGCATAGAAACTCTAGGAAAACAGGAAGGAGATTGGCTTTTCCCACAGAAAGCCACGTCTTTTAATTTGCAATTCAACTCCAAATTTCAGAGCTTGCTGCTTTCCAACCTCTGTCGTCAACTTTTATGGTAAAAGCAATTGAACCCCCAAGCAATGGCCCTTGCCCAAGTGCTGGTGTGGGGCCAGTAGGACCAGCAAGGGGCTGGGACGCTGGAATGTTTGCTCTCTGATCTAAGTCAAGCACCTGGGATTGGGTAAGGTAGCTCTGATTGATCATGATGCTGACTTTGTAGTTTCCCTGTCTGTCTACTCTGCTGTTTTTTGCCCTACTCTGTCCCATATTTCTTTTTTTAAAAAAAAAATCCTGATCTTAGAAGAATATTTCCTAGGTGTGATAAAGCCAAGAAGTCACTTTTTTCTTTTGTGTTTGATATTTGGCCTTTCTGCGTCAGCATTTCCAGGCATTGTTATCCAGTATGTTGCTCTGTACAGTTGAAGTGTTGGGATTTTACCTGCTGGGCAATACCGATTGCCCTCTGCCTTCTTGCAGGTGCTCCCTCTGAGGCTGCAGCCTATGGTGGTCCTCCCTGCAGCCTAAGGTGTGCTGTGTTTTTCTAGTGCAATTGTTTTCTGCTAAAAACCCACCGTCTCAAGTGCCTCAAGGTTTATAAGTGGTCCCAAGGATTTCCTGCTCTTCTATTCTGTAGCTTCACAGACCCTGAGCTGAGCGTAGGGGCTGCGGGAGCTCGTGGGCTGGTGGCATTGCTCAGAGTCAGGTGTGATAATTTGACACTGATTACTATAACGAGGAACTAGATTTTCCTGGCAGAAGTATTTTAGGTGTTGCGTAAAAATGGAGAGGGAACACCCTGCCAGTCGCTTAGAGTTTCAATTTGAATGGTAGCACTTGGCAAACTGGTTCTTGCTGGGGGGGAGTGGTGCTTGACTGGGAATTGCTGGTCCGAGGAGGGAGCTGAGGAGTTCTGGGCTGGTTTGTATTTCCTAAGATGTTTGCAGAAGTGGTAAGTCTTCTAGACTTAGAGAGGAAGCTGAAGAAAAGCTCAAAGAAAAATGTAAATCGCGCAATTACGAAGGTAATGGAAATGGAGAAGTATTTTTATGCAACACAACGGAATGGGCAATAATGAGGCAAAAATGGTGAGGGATGAAGACAAAGGACATTTCTTCCGGGATTAGAAGTGAGCTCAAAATTGCCAAAGCTTACTGGAAGAGTGTGTGTGGGGGGGGAGGAAGAAGCCTGTTGTAGCATTTTTTTTCCTTTAATAAGGTTCTTTTTCTGGGAGTGCTGAGTGTTCAGTTGTCGCACACTTAGTGCCTAGTAACCCAACAAAGCTTCAATTGGTGGCTCTGCAGAAAGATTTTCTTTTCCTTGCAGGTTTTTAACCATGAAAAGACACTGAGATCAGTTGCTTCAGAATCCTTAATTAAACACAACAAAGAAGGGCAATTAGAGCTCTGCCTTTCTTCTGTCATCCAGCAAATCTCGCAAACCTCAAACACCTTCTCTTGCTCCAAGATTTATGATGGGAATAAATTATAATTATTCCATAATTATGGGCCTTAGGCGAACACCAGCAGGTTTATTTATTTATTTTTTCTCAGGGGAAGTTCTGAAACCCATCCAAGAGGAATTCACTAACCTCTTTTATTGTGCAGGAAGAAAAACAAAAACACAGGCGTGGCGATTTTCCCAGGCCTTGGCTGCCTGCCTCCTTGTCCCTTCGTGTCACGTCAATCCTCCTCCCAGGTCCCGCTCACTGCAGAGCAGCTCCTGTTGCGCCGGATGCCCTCCGTGTGTTGTCTGAGTGGTCCCTGTCCAAAAAGCTGATAATATGACCAGGCAAAAGATGGGAGAAAAAGCCAAGAGGATTTGAGTGCTTCCAAGGTCGGCAAAAGGACCAGAAATACAACCTGTTGCTCAGTGTTCAGAAAATAGATGCTCGTGCATGTTGCCTCTCTACAAAGTGTTTCATCCTGGGATTTTGGCGCTTGTTTTGGTGGTTGGATGAAGCTGTGCTCGTATTCGGCGAGAGGGAGCAAGTTCTCCTTTTCAGGCATTGAAGGTGATATAATATATGCATGATTTTCTGCTGCTGGGAGATTGAGTGGTTCTGTTTGAGGACCGAAATGCAGCCTTTGGGGAATGGCAGTTGCATGGGGTCCTGCAGGTCCTGGGTTGGCTGGTGGCAGGAGGGAGAATCACTGGGCAAGAAAGCTCCATGGTTTAGTGCGTTGGGCAGGAACTCCCGATGTTTTTAAAGAGTTTAGGGCAGGTGGCTTGAGAATGAATCTTCCCAGGGTTGTGCTGTGATGCAGTTTCCCATGCTGGTGTGATGAATGTGGCTCTTGTGGACACAGTGGCAGCCAGGTGTCCTCTTTGCCCTTAGTGTTTGTGGTCCACATTAACAGGGTAATGACTGTGTAAACCTGTGAGCAGATTTCCCAAAATACAGCTGTGTTTTCTTTGCATTGAGGGTTTTCTCATATCCAGGTAAGGAAATACAACAGCTGAAGCTTTTCTTGAAGAGCTGGGGAAGAGAGTTCCTGGCATCAGCAATGCAAAAAGCAGGCTGGGAGCTGATTTGTAATACAGACGGCTGCAGAAGTGTGTCCCTCGGCTGTCTGAGTAGATTTTTGGTTGCCACTAGATGTCCTTTCAGCCCTTCTTTCCCCTACTTGCTTCTCCAGAGCAGCCATCTGGGCTGGAATCTGTTGGTCATGGCCCAAGAGCTGCCAGACACCAAAGTGCTGTGGGGCTGAACAAGGAATGGGGCCTCCTGAACATCTCTTTGATCTAACATCTTTGTCTCATGTCGTGCTGGCTAATAGAAATGAGGATGCTCTGGATGCTTAGAACTCAACTTCTTGATCTGTGATGAGTATTAAATACTTAAACGTCTTTATTATGAATTGGGGGCTGTTACTGCATTGCTGCCTGGGAAGGGCCACCAGTTAGCAGAGGTGATGGTCCAAGGAGGCATCCTTGGACAGTAAAATGATGAATATCTCAGTTTCATATGAGATGGCCAAACGGTGGCCCAGTTTTTTGGAAGTTGTTAGCTTTCTCTCTATGAAATGATGTTCCGAACACCTTTGCAGGCCGGGTCTGTAGCGACGGAGGGTCGCTCTTTCCAGAGATACGTGGTGTCAGGAAGCACAACTAACAGTGTAGTGGGATTTTTCCAAGTTGCCTGGATGCCCAGAACTCAACAAATAACTAAGATTTCTCTAAGGGGTTCATCAATACCTACAAGAACAAAAAAAAAGCAGTGTAAGCATCTGGAGCTCTGTGCTTGCAAATGCAGGTGCAGCTGCTGCTCCTCAGGCAATGGCAATCCCAGTTGCTGTTCTGGAGTGGGTTATGTCAGGTAAAGGAATTAGAGGAAATCTGCTCTGGGGTACGTTGCTAGAAATGTACTGGTTGCAGGGATATCTAGGGGCTCACGGGGTGCAGCCTTTCAAGGCAAACCAAGCACCTTTCAAGAATCACTCAGCTTTTTGTGGTTTAGAATCAGAGGGAAATCAATAAGAGGCACAAAGGGTTTGTGACAGACCAAACACAGAGTAAGCGAAAGCTGCAAACAGTGATCCTTAAAAATACTTCTGTTTCCATTTGTGACCACACATACCTCAGCCCACTGAAGGGAACAACAGATCCCACCACGAGTGTGGGAGATCTATGGAGCTGCCCTGGAGTGAGGTCGGGGCTGTCAAGGTGGGCTGCCCATCCTTCTGCATCTGAAGCCCAAACTCAGCCAACAGCCCAAACCAACTTGCCTTTTTCCAAAGGTGCTGCACAACCAGGAAGAAGTGAGGTGTTCAGATGCTGCATGCATCTGGATTTAGATGCCTTATTTTTATTTTTTTTGCAGGCTGGCTTCGGAGGAGGAATACCCAAAATGTGACTGGTGTTCCATTTGACCTAATGGGAAGTGTGTTTTGGAGAGTTCAAGCTCTGTGTGAGCTTACACAAAGCCTGTTAAGTGATGTCAGGTTGCATGGGAGGCCATTTACCCTCAGCAGGATGGCAAGTCCTGGGCTTTTTATTCACATTTGTTCCCATTCTTCACAACTGTGGGCCCAGGAGAGCCCCAATGCTGACATTTAATTAGCTTGGAGAACATTCCTGTTGCTGTAACACTGCCTTCAACTTCCCACCTAGGGAACGGAGGACAAGTGCAAATCCCCAGGTCCTCTGATGACTTTACCATCGAGCCCCACATTTGCTCCCACGGCCCTGAAGAAACCTCATTAGCACCAGGCCAGCTCTCCCACTGCACAGACATGGTCATGGAGGGTCCCCATGTGTGTAGCAATCTGGCGTGGCCTCGTGCCTTGATTTAGGGAGCCTGGTGGGAGCTGGGGCACAGCACACAGCTGGGCCTGCCGAGAGCCCCGTGCTGGACACCGAGCAGCTATTGCTTCTTAATAAACTTTTTTTGGCCATCGCTGACCTAGACCATATATGAACAAGTGCAAGGCAAGTGGTGAAAGGATTTGTATAAGGTTTCTAATCCCACATAGCGTGCTTGCTGAAAAGGCAAGGCAGGTCTCCCTGCTGTTGTGTCCTTCCACTGCAGCTGCATGCTTCACCCTCCTGCCTTTATTAAAATGAAATGATAGAGCTGTTTCTGAATGGGCGCAGCCTGTGGATGTCCAAGGGAGGGATGGGGGAAGCTGCAGAGATGCTGTGCACAGGGCTTGTTACCTGTCTCTTTGTGCTCCTGATTGCAGCGTGCCTGGGAGTAGGTTTTGCAGACTGGGTGGGGGAAGACAGTTGCCAGCTGCCCTCCCTTGGAGGCTCTTGAAGGGTTCACGACCTCGCAGTGTAAAGTCAGTGCTTGAGGAGCTATGGGGTCTGCTTGGGCAGCTCCTACCCCCCTGGATGAACTGTAGAATCATTGAATGTTTTGGGTTGGAAGGGACCTGTAAAGGTCCTCTAGTCCAACCTCCCAGCAGTGAGCAGGGACATCTTTCACTACATCGGGTTGCTCAGAGCCCCATCCAGCCTGGAGCATGGCTCTGGCTTACTCTGCAGATGCTTGAGCTCTCGGGAAGGTGAATGGGTAACTGGTGAGCAGTCAGGTCTAGCTGGTGTGTGCTCAGACCATACCTCAACAGCTTAATTTTTCAATCTCAAAGCACAAATGTATGGCCCGGAAGCTAGGGAGGTTGGTCTCCTATGGCTTTGCAACCCGCAGTTTGCCAGGGAAAACAAAAGTGAACCTCAAGGTTGCCATCAAATTTAGACAGAAGAGGTACCTACATATTTATATTTAAATGTTGTAGCAAAGATGTTTCAATCTGTAGGAAAGCGGTTGATGTTTTGTGTGTGGCAGTCACCTTCTGGCACGTTTTCTGTTTACAGCTGCAGTGTCAGAGATGATGGGGAATGCTCCTCCTGGTTCTGGGAACTTAATAAAGCTGCCTGAGGAGGCAGTTTAACAGGCTTGGGAAAACCAGCTCAGAGTCACAGTTTGGGGTTGTTTTCTTTGTGGTTTCAATTCCTGTTTCCAAGAGTTGTTGTGTTCAAAGCATGGATTTTAGGTTAAGGGGAATACATGTATCGAACCAAACAGCTCTTTAGTTTCCCATTCTAATAAGTGGAAAGAAAAGTATGAAAAAATTCAAATTGGTTTCCTCTGTGCCCAGTTCTTGCTGGTGGTTTTGGTCTGGCAAATGAACCCAGAGCTAAGAGTCATTTGTCCAGGCTCTGCCCTGCGAGGTGTGAGCCACCGAGTGCTGCCTTTGGGTAACTGGAGTTGTT
Organism: Apaloderma vittatum; assembly: GCF_000703405.1. Lineage (NCBI taxonomy): Eukaryota > Metazoa > Chordata > Aves > Trogoniformes > Trogonidae > Apaloderma > Apaloderma vittatum. Next base: position 9,083 of record NW_009723619.1, on the reverse strand, counting down.
CGCAGCATTCCCAGCGGAGCGTTAACCACCTCTTGTGCAACCCTGTCACTGCTTTTCCAGGAAATACAGTGCCCAGTAGTTGCTAAATAAGCATAAACTTTTCCTTGAAGTCTGTCGGTGTGTCGAAATCTAGGCGCCTCAAGGAAAAAACTACCAATTTTGTTAAAATGTGATTCTGGAAAGGAGAGGGACAGTTTGGCCAGCCCACGACTCTGGGTTTGCCTGGAGATTGGGTTCAGATGTTCAGCCTGAAGCAGCATCTTGTGGTCGATATCCCCAGAGGTTTAATTTCTTAAATGCTCTGGGATCTTTCTCAAGCTTTTTACTAACGGGCATCTGAAGATCCTGGCTTCATTCTTGCTCAGAATAGGAAAATACTTGGAAATGGAACAGCTATTTCTCCTTCAGCTCTGCCAGGGTATTATCGCAGTAAACAACTATATAGTATGTGCATACATTTTATTTTTTTTTAAAATTTTATTTTTCCTCTGTCTGAACTGGAGGAATCCCTTGAGCTGAGGCCAGGCTTTGCCTTGATTATATTGTATAAGATCACTGTGGGCAGGGGTCCTGCTGATTTCAGCAGGTAATCTGCCTTTGCCCAGCTGGCAGCAGACAGGAGCTCACTGTGTCTGGGGAACACGAGAGGTTTTTGGGTGCAAAGTCCCTCCCTTTGGACAAGTGCAGAAACTGTGTAGAATGAGGAGATGATGTCTCACAGGTTTTTGTCGCCTTTTATTGTAAAGCCTTCCCTAATCTAAGGCAGAACTTGTTGAAATCACTGCATTTGACTTTATATCTAGTGGTTGATTTACATTTATTTAACATAACATTAGACTAGGCTGTAGGCTGTTCTTTGTGTGAGATTCCTCAGTGTTTGGGTAAAGTCCAAATCCTAAAATGAGAAAGGGGCAGTAAACTGCACTAGAATAATGTTTTCTAATTCCAGTGTCATCAAGATGCCAGATCTCTCAATCAGCTTCTCTGATTCAGTGTTTTTCCCCAAACAAATCCATCTACCAAAAAAAATAACAAAAAAAATTGAGAAGTGGCTGGAGTTTTGTAATGACTTAGGGAAATTTAAAAGCAATCGTCAGTTTGGTTTTGTGTTGTTTGGGTTTTTTAAATATATTTTTATGACTTTTTTTTTTATTTGTCTTAGAAAGAAATATGAAATCTGCATGCAACATTCTAAATATTTCAAACATTTAAATAGCATATGATAATTTAGCAATACAGTACATTATACAGAAAGATAATATAGGGAGAATTCCTATAGTATATTTACAAATGAAAAGGTAGTTTTGTTATTTTAAAAAGAGGAATGCACTGCTTAACATTGAAGTATTACATTCAAAATAATGAATACATAGTATTGTGACTAAAACATATATAGGTATTTATATGCTTGCCCTATTGTATTTTTCATAAAAAGGTACCTTTTAAAGGCTTTTTTGTTGTTGCTGCTAGAAATCTAGGAAGTCATACATAATAGTCTTGAAGCTTAAAATTTCTCAGTACTGAAGCCACAAACTTTCTGTAAGAACTTCAGGTGGAAAGAAAAAAAATTGAAAGAAACCCCCATTTTCTTAGTAATAAAAATGACCTAGAAGCGCTATCTAACGCGTGAAACGTTATGTGGGAGATGTGATACGCTTCACCTTGCAGCGAGACCTCGAGTCCGTTTGAGAAGAGGTGCCAGCGACGGTCGCGCTCGTTTGCTGACGTGCCGAGGGACCTCGCTTGGGCAGTTACGGCCACGACGTTTCAGCGGCGTCTTCTCCAGCCAACTCGTCTTTGGCCCCTGCTTTGCCCGCCTAAAGTGGAGGCTGCAAACCTGACAAACACCCCCAGCACCTAAAGCGGGCCCCCTGCGAAAGGGCGAGAGGCGCGGCTGTGCAACGCCTTTGCAAACATCACTGCTTGTCTAGTGAGCTTATAAAGCTCGATTGCAATCATAGTGAAGTATGAACAAATAGCAATTAAAAAAACCCAAACACACAACAAACCCAACAACCCTCCCAAATCCCAAACCAACCTCTTTAAAATGAAAAGCACAAGTTTTTTCTAAATCTTGGTACAGAGCACACGGGTATGAGATCTGAAGTGCAATGGACGCTTGTGAAATCTGGAAGCCTTTTGCACGCAGCTATAAAATGTAAAAACTGACCCTTGGTAAAAAGTGCTTTGTAATAATAATAATATAGAATTTGTGTCTTGTGTCTGTGAGAGAGAAATTGTCTTCTGCAGAGCCCAGTCCTATGTCAGCCAAGGGAATCTGCTCCATTCCTCACGCTGCCTCCTCTTATTCTTCGTAAACCCTAGAAAGAAGGAAAGCCAAGAGAAAGATGTTTAAACAAGGAATGAAGCAACTCAATTCCAAATAATACACAAGGAAAAATAATTAAAAAACCACAAACAACAAGAAAAACAGAAACCAGATTATTAGCCTTTGCTGAAGTAAATTGAAAGTAAGTTTTTGACTTCAGCAGTCGCTGGATTGCTGTCCATAGAGGGATGGATTTTGCTGCTGCCATATCTTGCAGGTGTGCAGGGAGTGATGTGCTCTGCCATGATTATCAGGATACATAGGATGAAGACATCCACATCTGCTATTACACTTGAACCACTGGAAAATCCCTATTTTGTATATAAGTGTTGAAGTGTATTATGAGCTGCAGGTAGATAATGGATATTTATTATCTATTACTAGAATTTATGTTGTCTGGAATATTAGGCTCTGTTATTTTTTTCTAGTTTATGTCCTGAGAAAGCTACTTGACAGGCTTGTCTGCTGAAAAATCCTAGTTGGTCTTTGGGCAAAAGCACAGGGGAACCTCAGGGCAATGCTCTTTTGGGGAAGAGATTGTTGGGGCTGAGTATTCTTTTTAATCTTAATGATGATGGTATTAAAAAAAAAAACTTTTTGAAAGGGAGAGGGTGACAGAGCATCTTACCAGCAGGTTACTGTTTTTCTGGGAAAAATTGTTAAAATTGGTAAATAACTGTATCATCAAGTATTGAAGATTTTTTGAGGTGATGTGACAAGGCACTTTCTTCCCAGCCCTGCTGACTGCTTTCCTTGTGACTGTGTGGAAGTAATTTTGCTTTTCACCTTGGCTTTTTCACCCATTGAAGAGAGGTGAGTGTATGTAAATTATGGAGAACATCATCTGATGAATAGTTTAACAGAAAATAATTACTATTTATAGTTGGAACAGCCTAATCCTAAAATAAGAGGACTGCAAGTGGCAGGAAAGAAAAAACACAGGTTGAGAACATCCATTTATAACCGTAATTTTGGTGATGAAACACATCTTTTGTGCTGGATAAAGCATTTGCAGCGTGTGCATTTTCCTCTCTATGCCTGAACACTGCTGATTGCCCAAGCTGCCACCAAGGTTTACTCCCCTCTCCCACTGAGCAAATTCATACTTACCTGCCTTTCTCTTTCCATACTCGGTACCACTTCAGCAGCCTCACTGTGTTTTGGCGTTTGGGGTTTAAGCAGTGCTGCTGCTCCCCTCGCACCCGTGTCCACAGAGTCACGCTGCAAGGCAAGTGAGCACAGGTTATGGGAGCCCTGGGACATGCTGGTCCTCTCCTCTTACTCCACAAAAATGCCAAAACCGGGCAGTGGAAGGGTTTTCATACTCTACACTTCCCCCCTCCCCTTGTGTGGTTTTTTTTTGTTTTTTTGGTTGTTTTTTTTTTTAATGGTAGATATTTGAGTTTATTGTAATAATGTCGGAGCAGTTCTTCAGCTGCTATCAATCAGGGCAGGGCAGTATGGTCTGCTATTATACTAGGTTGTACCAGATGAAGACTCACATGCTGTCTTTAATCAGTGGGTTTCTCCTTCCTGTCTGTCAGATATTGTCTGTTGAGCTGAACAGCTGATTTAATTAGCAGCTCATTCAGGCAACCGCAAGGTCTTTGCATAAGGTTGTTTCCCTTACACTCAGTAATACTGCACCCAAGAGAAAACATCAGACCTGCTTAATTAATTTTTGTAAATTTTTATGTATTTTCTTTTTTAAATATTTAGTATTTTAATATATTAAATATTTGCACATGGCAGAGGACCTGTGTACCCAACAGACTAGCTCTGAGCCTCAGGATGCAGTTCTGGGAGCTTCAGCCTCCTCTGATCTCAGGCTGATCTCTCTCTCCTTGCCAGCACCCATGGCTTGAATGTCACCTTCCCACTGGGACAAAGTGTGCTGGAAGGAAAAATGTGGAAAAAGTTTCCTTCTGGAGCCCAACAAACCCACAATTTTTATTTGAGTTACTTTCTGGAAATACCATCTGTAACAGGGAAGCGTGGTTTCTGGTTTAACTGAAATATTGTAATGGAATTATTTCAATGCTGCTTGAGACGTGAGTGAAATGATGGCAGAAAACCAGAAATACCTGTGCATACCGATGGGTTTCTTCTATAGTTTGGTTTAGAACGAAGCTGTTTATCTTCAAGAAGAAGCGTGTTGCTAACTTTCCCAGCTCATGAGCTCAGCTGAGGGTCTCACTATGTTTCCCCTTTTGAAGTTATACAAGATGTTCAGATAGCTCTTCCCATTCAATTAACCTTCTCCTCTGCTCTACCTCCATGAGGTGTAAGCTCAAGTCACAAAAAGATGAGGTGTAATTTTCAGGCTGTTTTCTGGGAGGATGTAGCCCTTTCCCCAACGCGTGGGAAAAGTGGTGGAAGGTCTCCAAGAGCCTCTGTGGCTGCAGGCATCAGAAAGGGAAGGAGCAATGCTTGCTAAAATTTCCAGACTATCTGTGTTCTAAGGGTATTCTCAGGCAAGCCCTCTGGAGATTAGTGCATATGTGAGAATGGCAGTTTTCCTGTAGTTTTGAATGGGAGTGAAACCAAACCTTCACCGAAGGCACAAAACAAGTTTTGAGGGACTTGAGGTTGGTGCAAAGTTTCTCCAGAAAGCAGGCACCTTCTTGACTGTGCTGTCTGCACTGATTGATGCCAGACCCTGGATTAGGTTTCTTTTCTAACAGACCACAAGGGATGTTTCCAGAAAGGGATGGACAAGTTGAATTGCAGGAGCACCTCCAAAAAGCAGCAAGTCCTATATTGGCACCAGAAGTAGAGAAGGACAACTCTGGATTTACTAGATCCTGCGGTCTGAGGAGGAGATGCGTGATTTGCTTCTCAGGTGAACTGGGTCTTTTCTCAGGCTGAGATGTGTTGCTTTGACATCACATGTAGGTTTTCTGCTCTGATGCTGGAGACTGGACAGCAGAGAAAATATTCTGAAGACAGCGCTGTGGTCCTCTGCAGTTTCTGTGCAGTTCCTGATGCTGTGGGCACAGGGTTGGGCCACAGTGTTTTTGGGCACCCTGAGCTGACCTGGCCCTGCTTTTGGAGATGCTGGCTCAGCAGATGTAAGGGAATGTGCCTATGAAGAGGTGCTGTGGGAGCTGACACCCTGTTAGGAGTTTTCTGGGTGGGCTGCAAGAAGAGGCTGAGAGGGATGGAGAAGGCACTGAAGCACCAAAACTTAGACCTCCAGGGAGATCTCTTTGGTGGGATATGGGTCACGAGCTCACTCCAGGGATGTGTGCTGACCTGTCCCTTAGCTGCCTGCATTAGGGCTTGGTGCCTGGAGCCTTCACCCACTGTGTCTGAGGGTCCATATGCCAAAATCCTCCCCAGTATGCCCCTGCCTCCAGGGCTGGGTCAGTCTGTGACCCCAGAACCTCATGTCCCGTCCCCCCCCTCCATGTCTTGTCTGCAGAGATGGTGGGGCTGCATCTCTGCCTACAAGCACCCTCTCCCCAGGGCCATAAGGGTCTTAGCTCTGGTTGTTTTATTCCAAGCTGGTTTGGGGGCTGCCACCCACCTCGGCTGTGTCTTGAGAAAGGTTCCAGCAGCTCTGGTTTCCCATCAGCTGTTCTAACCTCAATTCATCCCCGCTATTTGGGAGGAGGCAATACATGGAGAGGGGTTGGATCCTTTCATACAGAAAGAGTTAAATCTCCCTCCTTTTTTCTGCTGCTTTTTCTCATTCTGGGAGACAGATACACACACAATTACTGCTAGATGTACTGTGAATCCTGATAGGTTTTGACTAGACTGAGGACTCAGCTTAGCTGTACCAGAGCTCTGCCAGAGGGGTTATGGCTAAAGGCAAATTCCTCCGTAAACTGCACCCCTGTACCTACTTCTTCTCTATCAGACAGAATTCATATCATGTTTCTGATACGTGAAAAGATACAGGAGTTTTTGAGGAGGGCAGGAGGGGAACCCAGCTTTCACAACTCATTTTAGATGATCACTGCAGCAACAAAAACTCAGTTGCAGGAATTCAGTGATTCTGTGCCTTGCCCAGAGACTCCCAGATCAATCGGTACTCAGAATATTAATTTTGGTTTGCTTTCAGCGCTGACTTGAGGCTGTACCAGGGTAGCTGGCAAGGCAGCAGCGATGGGGCAGCTCTGTGCAAGCAGCTGCTGCAAACCCAGGGCAACCCTCTGGGCTTGCATTTCTCGGCATCTGTGCAGCTGTCCAGCTGGGAAAGCAATCGCTCCGGCACAGCATTCCAGCTTTTCTGACTTTCTTGTTGAAAGTGAAATGTTGCCTTAAGAAGATTTATTTTATAACCCCTGCCCCAACTACCAGCTGCTTTTGGGCAAATGCTTGGAGTGGGATGCAAGGAGTTAGTGCTCTGTGCCATCATTTTGCTATTGGAAGGTCAAAGCAAACAAAGTAAAGCTGCAAGGGGCCAATTCAGGCAATGATGCTCTGCAAGCATTTTCTGTTTAGGTCTCCATCAGCTGATTTGGGCTTCAGAGATCTGGGTCTGATGTTTCCTGAGCTAAGGATTGCTCGTAGTGATGCTGGTGTAAAACTGGAGGAAGCCTGAGGAAGCTTGGCTCTCTATTCCTCCTCCACACACCTTTTGCAGAGTCTAGCGCACCATTTCTGTGGGGGCAGGATCAGGCTCCTGTGGCATCTCCTTCTTTGTGCCAGTCAGACAGGCAGGATTTGGCCCCATGGGCATTACAGAGTGCTGGAGGTGGTACGTGTCTTGGCAGGGCACGACTTGGATCCTGCTGTTAAAGCACCTTTCTAAGATTAAGTAAAAGGCAAATGTACAGCAAGGGAGAACAAACACTGGAGTAAATCAGTCCTTGGTATTCTGGGAGTCTGGCTGCCCTTGGGGATCCTTTTCCCTCACACTCAGAGCGGCAGAGGGCCTTGGTGCAGTCTTCTTAGCTAAGCTGGTTCTTATCCAGCCTCACGTGCTGGTTGCATGGTGCTTTGTTGAGGGTATCTTGAGATATCCAAACCAGAACAGGAAAAAAACCAGGATGAAATAAAACCCAGAAAGCACCCATACTTAAAAAGATCCACCTCCTTTTGAGCCAGTTATCAAAGATGTCAAAAATCCCTGTACCTGTCTCAGTTTGAGTCACTGCATCACTCTGAGATTTCACAGCAGCGTTGGTCATGGCTTGCAGCGAGACAGAGAGGAAAGTGCTTTCTTATGTATAGGTAATCCCACTGAATGCAAGGGGATGGCTCTGGTACAACGCAGGCAAAAAATCTGACTCTGCTTGGGATAACTCTTCCATTCAGAAATTGCCTTCTGTCCAACTCTGCTGGTGTTCTTATTCTGCATGCTCAGAATAACTTGAGTAAATAGTCAGCTTCAAGTAGGATTTGTCCCTGTCTTTCATTTGAACTAATTAATTGCTGCCTGCTCTGTAAATATTTCTTTTGAGTAAAAAATGATTGTTTGAAAAGTGATAGCTGGGGTTTTGGTCAGAATTGTACATCTTATTGCATCTGATAGAGTGAATGACTATTCCCAGAAATTAGCATTCTAAGGCATGAGGAAAACAAAGAACGGAGAAGGAACTTGCAGTACAAGGTAAAGCAATCCAGCTGACAGGGAAACAGAAAGCAAGAAATGAAGGAAAACTTACATAATCATCTCTTCCACACAAAACGGGTACCTCGGTTTTATTTCCAGCTTCCGTACATTAGAGAATCTTATTTTAGGACCTTTTCTTGAACATTTGCACTTTGCACCTACAAGAGAGAGCATTTTCTCAGTGTGCCTGCAAAGCTTCCTTGCATACCAAGTGTCCCTTCCCTGCCAGCCTATGTGCACAAACAAACTTCACTTTGGTGTTTCGAGCCTTGGTGGGAAAAATTGAATTTTGTAATGCTGTCGAGCTTAAGAATGATTTTATCTATTTATTTACTTTAGCTCCATCCCTGGAAAAGGTAATCGCTTTCTGAGAAATACGTTTTAGAGCACTATATACGTTCTGAGGCTTAGTAAATATGATAGCTATTTAAAGTGCACCTGCTGCAATTTAAACGTAATTGTATTTAACAAAAGGAAATGAAAGAGTTGGAACTCACTTCAAACCGAATAAGCAAGCGCACATCTTGACTACTTTCTCATTCACTCCGGTCCCTCTTGGACTTTGTAGGACTTTCAGTCATTTTTCCTCACACGGATGCTGTGGTGCGTTTGCAGCCAGGCATAAAACCGAGAGTTTTTAAACCATCGTTTCTGTTAACGGCAGAAAACGCACCCTGGCACGCTCGGTGGAATTTGTGCCGCCACATCAAATCCAGCTCTGCTCTTATTTTCCTCTGTGGAAAAACCACCCTCGGTTTCAAAGCGGATTTTTGAGCTATATTCCTGAATAACGGAGGACACGACATGACCTCGCACACTGCGAGTTGGGGCTATCTGCCTCGCAATGAAGTATTTTATCTCTACTTCCACCTTTTTTTTTTAAAAAAAAAAAAGAGAGAACCCCACACCTCACAGCTACTCTACCTCACCGCTAAATACATCGCGTTTCCCAAGGTGCAGAAAACGGCTAAATCCAACTCGGGGCAAGCAAGAGACAGATAAAAAACTAGTGGCAAAGCATCCCCCTGCAAAAAGAACCAGCAGAATAAACGCACTTACCTTCCGCGCTGGCTAAGCACATGGCGATGAAGAGCAGAAGCAAAGCTGCCGTCAGGAGCTTCATGGTGAGGGGGCAGCAGGTACCTAAGGAGACGCCGGAGATTTTTTTTTTTTAAATATTTTTTTTTT
>NW_009723618.1:0-59584 GCF_000703405.1 Apaloderma vittatum | reverse complement strand
CGGGACTTGAGGCTGCGCGCGTCGCTCAGAAAGAGAAAAACTCACACAATTCTAAAGCATCGGCGTTGTCTTAAATCTGCCTTTAGGAGTCTTCTGCGTTTACGCCTTTTAACAGCGCGGGTGTTTTCTTAGTAGTAACCGTGGGCTAAGAAACGTTGCGCTGGTTTTGGAGGGAGCCCGACCTTGTTCACGCATAATTTTTAACAGGAAAGCATCGTGCTAATTCTAAGTGAAAATGCCGTGTTTAGCCATCAAGAAGAAAAAAATCGACATAGCTAATAAGAAAAGGGGACACTAATTAGCAGAAGATAGAGATTGTAGTAAGGCAGGGATTTGGCTGACAGCAGAACCATAGTAGCTTTCTTCACTACGGAGGCTGAAAAGGAACATATATTAACGGGTCTGAAACACACTTAGAACAATTGTATTTGGAAACAAGTTCAGGATGCAGTAAATGAGATGGAGTGTTTTCAGGAGTTTATAAATGGACTTACATGAGTGCACTTCATGTTCTGATGTTCTTTGAAAGAACTGTAAAATTACTGTCATTGAAGAGAGATTTTTCTGTTTAGTGTCTTTTAAAGAGTGGTAAAGAAGGAAGCGCTTTTGATGTTTTGAATGTTTTCATCATGAAGCAGTTAGCTAGCAAGCTGAGTATCACATCCGAAAAGAGAAAAAAATAAGCACAGCAAGGAAGATTTTTCTTTCTCCTCGTTAACTGGTCAGTTCCGTTAACTAAGCAGATAAACTTTCTGTGACCTCACCTTCAGCATCAACCACAAGTTTTTCTGTTGCTTGGGGTGATTTTACTGTGGCTTCCTAATAAGACGTGATAAAGCTAAGGAGCAGAAGAAACAGCAGCGCTGGTCATGTGGGCCATTTGTCCCAAAACCTTTCACATGGCAGGAGGTGGACGCAGTGTCCACGGGAGCAGTGGGCATGGGGAGAGCGTAGTGGCTGCAAAGCAGGATTCAGAGCAGCACTTGGACTTCAGGAATCTGTACCAAGTGTAATGATGTACACAGTTCAGATTCAAGATTGTGATCCCCGAAATCACAAGAACTGCTGGACTAATGTTTTTGTATCTAATGTTTGACCTCATTTTCAGACTTGACTGCAGAAGCTGTATATATGAGACATTAGAGTGAGCAAGCTGCACAATTTTATGCGGGATAAGCAAATCTTACAGACTTCAGATGATACTGAAAACTCAGTTTAAAACCATTGCCTGATGCTGCTGTTCTTAAGCAGTACTGGTGGGGGTGCATGCTCTGGACGACTTGCAGTCACACCTGACTGACCAGCCCTGTGTATTTTTGCAGGGACCCTCCGTATTCTGCCAGCACCCTCTGCTGCCGAAGTGGGGAGTGCAGCTGGGATTGCATCAACTCCCCCGAAGCCAGGAGTCATAAATGTTTCTGAGTCGTATTAGTTTCTCTGTTCCCTTATAAAATTTTGATGGATAAATGCTTTGATGTTTTTTTTGTGTGTGTGTGATCCCACAAGGGGATCAAAACCAAAGGGATCAAACAAAGGGATTCTTAGATTATCCTCAAAGTTATCCATGATAAAATAACTTGCTCCTAAAGAAACTGAGAATCTTGATGCAATGATCTTCGAGGAAATCAGATGTATTCTGACTGAGCAGCATCTGCAAGGGCATTAGGCAGATCTGTAGAAGAAATGCAGTAGGTTGCTGGAAGATGTGCACAGAAAACTTATCTTGTACAGAAGAGACTGGGATTTTTCCCTCTCTTCAGGATTCCAGGCACAAAGATGAGCATGCCAAAGTTATACCAAAAGATAAGATCCTCAGATAGTGTGTCTTAGCAGGAGTGTAACTCCAAGTGTCAGCAAGAGATTCCCAGCAGAGTAGTTTGGAGCCCAGCTGCTCAGGAGTTCGCAGTTTGCATTTAAAATACATTCCCAACTCCCCACCAGTTGAGAATCAAATCTTTTCTTGATTTTTTAGCACTTGCACAAACATTTTAGGAAATGTAACTAGTGGCTTGTTCAGCACAGGATTTTTTCACTTCCAAGGCCTGTATATTTCTTGTTTACCAGCACTGCTCAGAGGGCAGGAGGCTTGTGCTGGGGAGCTTTGCCAGGGAGTGCCCATGCAGGTTCCCACGAGTGCTCTCAGCAGCTCCACGTCCTCCTCCGAAATACTGAGCATGAGATGGAATCCAGCCCAAAATCTTTCAGCAATTAAAGAAAGACAAAGTGACAGTAATTGAAGCAGAGTGCTTTAGGATAATTTTAGGAGCTAAACCCCCTGAAAAAAATAAACAACTTGTAAAGCTATGCATTGTGTAATGACATTCTTTATGTATTTGTTTCTTTTTAAGTTACATGACTAACACTTTGCTTCCTCCTACCCTTTGGGTTATAGGTCAGAGTCCCATTGCTGTAGGGTGGTTTCAAGGCCAGAAGTTATTATGAAAAGAGAGCTTAACTTCAAATTGAGAGGTCTTTTAAGTTACTGTGCCTGTACCTCAGGCTGAGAGCAAGGTTTTTCAGAGCTGTAATAATTCTAGCTTAAATTTGCTTAGTAGATGTTTCTGTTATTTCCCTTCAAAGCTTCTGTTTCTTTGGAGGATGATCACAGTGGGGACGTGAGTTGTTAGCCTGTGGAGTCTGCCTTTTTGCCTGGGGAGATTCTGATGGTTCCATGTGGTTACCAGTATCAGATACAGTTGTATCATTAATGTAATGGCAGATTCGCACTGGATGTAGAGCAGGAAGGCAATGCCAAGAGTTTATCAGTTCCTCTGACATACTTACGATACTGTTGCCCATATTTAACTTTCCTTCAGAGACGAGGAGACCACAGGTTTCCAGGCAATCAATGCCAGTGCCTCTCTGTTCTCACCTCTAGAAGAATTAGTCCTAAGCATATTCTGGTTTTCTTTGCTCCAGTTCAAGCCCAATTCTATTTGTCTGGTCTTGAGTGTCTCCAGTTGCTCTTGCTGATCCTGTTGTGCATTTTTCAGTCTCTCCATATATTCCTCAAAAAGCAGACCTCAGACCTGAATGTTTCATTATTTCTCTATTTGCTTGTGTGTGTGCATTATGTTATACCAGCTGTATATTTTGCTGTATAGGCCAAATAGCACCCCAGCTTTTCCCAATCATTTCTCCAACTTCTTAAGAGCATTTTTGTATATTAGTCCTGTCCTCTAGTTCATGTGTGATCTTGCTTATGTCCACAAGGCCTGTGCCTTGGCCTACAGGGAATTTAAATACTTTTGATGTGGTTTGTTCCTGACAAACTTATGTTGGACATTGCTCATCTCTATCTCTTGGGTTGGTTGGAGTAGTTTTGTCTGAATTTAATCTTCTCTAGAGAAGTGTAAGGAAGGAAGGCAGAGCACTTCAGTCAGACTGAACTGCAGATCTCCTGTGTAGGCTTTTGGACTGCTATTCTGTTTCTAACTTGCACTGCAGACTCATTGGGGGCAATTTTCTAGGCTATAATTCAGATTTAATGAGATTCTATCTGAAGGAAATGTTTGAAAGGAAAGTCAGAAAAGGTAGTCATCATTTAAACAGTGAAGCACTGGGAACGCCCCTCTCCCCCACCAACCACTCGCTCGCTCCCATCCCAGTGGGATGGAGGAGAAAATCGGTACAGTGATAGAAAACTCATGGGTTGAGATAAAGATAGTTTAATAGCTAAAGCAAAAGCCTTGCATGCAAGCAAAACAAGGAATTCATTCACCACTTCCCTTGGGCAGGCAGGTGTTCAGCCATCTCCAGGAAAGCAGGGCTCCATCACACGTAATGGTGACCTGGGAAGACAAACGCCATCACTCCAAATGTCTTCCCCTTCCTTCTTCTTCCCCTAGTTTTATATTCTGAGCATGACATCCTATGGTATGGGACATCCCTTTGGTCCGTTGGAGTCAGCTGTCCCTGCTGTGTCCCCTCCCAACTTCTTGTGCACCCCCAGCACACTCGCTGGTGGGGTGAGGAGCAGAAAAGGCCTTGACGCTGTGTAAGCACGGCTCAGCAGCAAGGAAAACATCCCTGTGTTATCAAGGCTGTTTTCAGCACAAATCTGAAATACAGCCCCATACTAGCTACTGTGAAGAAAATTAACTCTATACCAACCAAAACTAGCACACTGATTTAACTGGACATTTAGGAAAAATGCTTAACTGAACTCAATGATGCAAACTAGAGGGTTGTACTGTAAAGGAAACGGGTAACAAAAGCTTTTCTTGCCAAAACACTGCTGCTTTTTTTTTTTTTTGAAAACTGTCTTCTATTCAATCAGCTGAGTAATGTTCGGCTCAGAAGAAGAGAGAGATGCTGCGTCTGAGGCTGAGTTTTTGGGGTAAAATTGTAGTTTTTGCCCAAATTGCTTGCATTTGGCAGTCCATAGCTGTATCAAACCTGTATGTGGAATGAAATATAAGCCTTAACTTACTGTAAAAATGAAGCTTTAACAAAAAAATGGACCTTACCCATGTGGGATAGAGGCAGGATACTGATTTAACAGGTTTTTCCATCTTCCCATGCTACCAATGGTAGTGTCCCAAGCAGGGCCACGGATGAGCATCTTTCCAATAGACATGGACCATGGCACAGGCTTGTCCTAAACCAGTATGTGGAAATCACAGAGCAGTCTTTCTGAATGAAAGAGTGTAGCATTCATGAAAAACATGGGGGAGAAACTATGAGAAAACTGTTCGGGAGCCAGTTGTACCTTTGAGGAGGAGTGTAATGCTTATGCCTATGGTGCTCTCTGTTGGTGTACTTCAGCCTCTTGCTGTGAAGCAACGTATCACCCTTCACAATTAACAGATCCAAAGCCACGGGGACTTTGAATAGACGTGATTGTTAATTATCGTTGCAATCTGGTGGATATATAAACCTGATGTAACAAAATTCTTTGGTATAATTACTTGTCATACAGTTCAGTGCTCAAGGGATTTAGCAGGCAGTACTGTACTGTGGTTTAATCCAAAAAAATTTGTGTTCACCTGCTGGTCTAGTTGTTGCCTGGCAATATGCCAGGCTTTCACCTCCTGCCTCTGTTACTTGCAGCTCCTTGATGTGTTTTAACACTCAGAGGCTTAGAGCTAAAAATTCGGGGAATTAGGAGACAGGACCTGATGTTGTTTGACTTGTTGAAAACTGAAGGATGATGCGGGAAACATGAGGATAGGTAATCTCTGGGCAGCATTACTTCAAAGGTAGCTATGTGGTGTAGTTGTACAGCATGGGTTTAAAGTAATAATTTTGTAAGTGTAAACCAATCCTGGCTACCATATGGCAGAATCCACTGAAAGTATGAACACAGCTGTTAAATACATAACCATGACTTTGTGTTCAAGAGTTTTATACTGCAGCTATTATGTGGCATCCCCAGCTATTAATCTCTCACTATTAATCTGCAATAAAAACAGCCTCACAGCATCACAGAAGCTCAAAATCTGACCTCTTCAGCATCATACCTGGAGGGAAGATGGAAATACCAGGATCTTTCCTTCCTTTGTTCCCTCCCTCCTCCTTTTCCTAGGAGATGTGGTTCAGCTCAGGACACGTAAGCGTGCTTTGCACCCACTTGTTCTGGAGTTTATCACCCGCAGAGTGTCAGATCCTCAGCTGTCTGGCCTGGACAAAGATGCTGGATTTGAAGGCCTGACTTGATTTGCAGTTTGGCAAACGCTTTGCTCACATTGTTTTTGAGTGCCTTTTGTTCCAGATTCCATTGCTTGGAAGCAAGGTATTTAAGTGGACTGAAACTATACGTGCCATGTGTTGGCCAAAGTAACCATGAAGGATTTACTCAGCAGGTTACTTCAAACACCTATATGTTTTTAAATTTGAATGATCCTTTTGAGGCTGGCAGCAGTTCCTTGAGTACTTTGCAGAAGTGGAGGCATAACTCCTTTAAAAAAATAACAGGATGAGTGTGTCAGTTTGGTTGTACAGAACAAGGATAGTCATATCTGTTTACTAACTTCTGTTTGCAACTCTACTGTTTTTTGGTATTTGACACAGCAAACTGACTATATGGAGATATTTTCTAACGGTAGTGATTTTTGACATCTGTCTGTGGAGTTACTGTGATGTTGCAACAAGACTGATTATCAATTTTTGACTGTTTCTTCAAGGCACAGCATGTTCATGTAAACACGACTCAAAATGTGCATTGTTAAGAGTGTTGTTCTTCCTTTTCTGAAAGCTGTCTTTGCATTAGCTTAGCAGTGTAAAAGGTACTCGAGTTTTACTGTATAAATATCCCATGAAAAGGAAACAGGGTATTCGTTGCTCCTCTTTTGAAAGAGAGTTTGGGAAGTGTCGCTTGCTGGTCTTCTTCAAATAAGCCCTTGATCTCCTTTGGGAGAGCTCTGCTGTCCTGTCTTATCCAGTGACCCTGTAACAGGCTCAGGCAGTATTGGAAGAGCACGAGGGTGCTGGAAGGTGTTAGATTTGTCTCTGGTCCTGCTTTGCTCAAGTTCATGGCCTTTCAATTTCTGTTTCCAAAGTATTCAGTGAGCCACACAGAGAGCTGCAGCACCTTTATTATTAATCTACAGAATAAATATTAATCCAGTGTGTTAATTTTGCTTTGCTAAGAAGACCACATCCATGTGAATTAAGTCATAGTTCTGTATTTGAATGCACGTTTATATGAGGTGGATTTTTGAAGTAACTGAGTGCTAAATGATCATGAAGTTTTAAGTCCCTAAAAAATTCTTCCGGGTTTCTCGATCTCTCAAAAGAGAGAGGAGGGCACAGTGGGAGATAGTGCCACCGTTTCTAAGACAGTTGCCTGCAGAGGGATGAAAGGTAGGCACAGCTAGGAAAGGCAAACCTCATCCTATTCGCAGCAGTGCTTACCTTAGTGACAACAGATCTGCTGAGGCAGGCAGCACCTGGACTGTGGACAGAGAGAGACATGCTAGTCGTGTTTGGGGATTTTTATGCATGATGTTTGTAATTGGAAAAAATGAGGTATTTAGTACTTCCATGGCTTCATTTAATTCTAAATATTATCTTAATTAGTTCATGCTTTCTAGTGTTCTTTTACTACATTGACTCTTCCTTTCACTACTCTTTTTAGGAAGCCAATACAGGTGTGAAGTTCTGGTGGACCAACAGTCTGAATATGTCTCACAATATATTTATTTGCTTAAATATCCAATATCATTCTATTAAGTGTGGAACGGGGGAGAGATTTCGTTCATTCCGGCAGTATTCGGTGTCCAGGACACGGTATCATTACACAGAGTACTGTATGTGATTTGAGCTTTTCCCCAGGTTTCAAAATACTACACTTTTGGTGGATAAGGAGTAAAACATAATATTTCATTCCAGTGTGTTGTTTGTGAATGTTCGATACACTGGTGTCAGAGACAGAATCTGCGGTTGCCGTTTCTGGAATGAGTGGTTTGAATAAAAGCTAAGCAGTCTGCGAGATGCCTAAGCATCTCAGGAGCTCCATGAATACCACCACTATAACCTAACCTGGTTGGGTAAAAAATGTGGTTTCCTGTCTTCATTTGAAAAAGTGTTTTTCAGGCTTACTGACATGCATCCTGCAAATTTAATTTTCATAAATATTTCATCTCTTTCTTATGCTCAATTTAATCTATCAAAGCCACACAGTGCAGGAGACATCTGGGATTGTGCTCAAGCAGCTGGGTTTCATTTGAAGGAGGTTTGCAGCAAATTTCTCTTTCTTGCCAACCACAGAATGTCTTGGTGACTGTGCAGTAGCACTGGGTAATTCAGCAGAAGTGACATAGCTTCAGAAACAAATGAGCTTATTTCTTCCTTTACCTGAGTTAGGTACTGCCTAAGGGATTTGTTGGACGGCTCTGTTTTGTGTCTGGTCAGCCTAAGCAATGAGAGAACATTTCCCACTCCCCACAGCCCCCTCCTTTTATTTTTTTAGGTGAAAAAGCAGGAGTAGCAAGGATTCCTCTCTTTCCCCCCCACCCCTCACCCAATAGTCACTTAAGAAAATGAAGTGACTGAAAATCAAGCTGTGGAAAATCCTTGCAGGTAAGCCTTAAATCAGAAATGAAGAACTTCAAAATACCTAATTTGCTATTGTGCAGGTTCACTCTGTGCAGAAGTTGCCTTGATTTTTACTAACATCATGGCAACTTCTAGACAGAGTGAAGCTTTAGAGCAGGCAGTTAGATTTTCCTTTAATGAAGAAGAATACACAAAAGTCATATACTGAAATGCAGTAATTAACAATCCAATACCTCAATTACATATGTAGTGATCAAGCAACATATGTATTCAATTAATTATTAATTAAATGCACTATGTAAGGAATGAAGATAGAAGCATTTCCCACACTTCTCAGAACAGACCATAGAGTGACAGAGTGCGCAAATCAGCTTTATCTCCTTTTGGCAACTCAGTTTTATTAGAAAAATAAGGCAAGCACAAGCGTTACATGGTCTTTCTGCTCAGTGTTGGTGTTAAGCGAGCTTTTCTTGGCCGTTGGGTGGGTCCCTCCATCACAGGACTATCCAGTGGTCTCTTGGTTAGGGGGCCGGTTAGCTCAGTTGGTTTGAGCGTGGTGCTGATAACACCAAGGTCGCGATTTCGATCCCCGTTCCATCCCCACGTGTTGCCTGATCTAGTTGAGAGGCGTCCCTGCCCATGAGAGGGAGGTTGGATTAAATGATCTCTAAGGTCCCTGCCACCCTAGGCCGTTCTATGAGTCTATGATTCTTTCAATGCAGATCAGCTGCAGGAAGCTGAACTAAACTAGGTTTTTCTTCTTAAATCTGAATGCATATTGCTTAGATCCATATGATATTGTTCTGACCTCTTTTCTGTTGTGACTGAGTGCATTGGGTTTGCGTAACAAATGAAAACTCAGGGTTTTATTTAAGTTATTAAATACACGCTACCTGAATAAGGGCCACTAAGTAGACTTTGTTGCGTGAATGATAGGTGCCTGTGGGAAGTCACCAGCTGAAAATACAGCTATAGATGAGGAAGTAACATTGCTGCCTTCTGAATCTGTCACTACGGACTTCAATTTTGCGAATAAATTTAGGCTTTGGGAGCATTCTTTCAGATTTGTTTTGAAGGAGCTGGAACATCTCATAAACTCTTATTATTTACTAAATTTAGTTTTCTGTACCTCCTCTTTGCAGTTCAGTTGTTAGTAGCTGCCTGAAGATGAACATTATTTATCATTTTTGTTGCCTTATATGGAAAATAAATATATACCAGAAGGCATCGGTAAAAAGAAGTAAGGTTGAAAATGGCCTACAGTAATTATGACTTTTGTTAAATTTTATAAGTGATTCTGACCAAATCAGTTGTTATTAATATTTTTTCCCTTTAAAAAGAGAAGAGAGACAGGAAGAATTCCAGCTATAGCTGTAATAAAGGCAATTCAGAGATGTTTCTTACTGCAGATAGGGGTAGCACAGTTGCAGTAAGCGTTTTAGCTACACAGTCAGGATTAAACTGTCTGGGGAGAGAGGCTTGTTCATGTGGGAAAATTTGGGCATGGAATTGCCGCTCTATGTGAAATAGATGCTGGTATGTGTAATGGTTCCTTCTTGGTAGTGGCTGTATTAAATGTACATAAATTTGCATTTCTCTTAAGATTATAAAAGTATAGTTATATTCTGATAGTTTTTTTTGTCAATTCCCTTCAGAATGGGATTCTCTGAAACGTTTGAGATTAATCCAATATCTTTAGTAGCAGTCAGTGATAGCTGACAGTGTCATTGTGAATGGATATTGACAGTACTGGCTAGTCGTTGGCATTTTGAGGGTAGTTTTAATGCTTGTCTTAAGCTGACTCTTCTCTGGAATGGAGGGAGATGATATGCTTTATACAACCCAAGGAGGATTCGGTCTGGAATACCTACTGTCATTGTACTTTGGAATGTTGTTTTTAACATATACTATTTTAACTTTTTCATAACTCAGAAATTCTTCTTGGCTGAGGAAAAAAAACCCTTAGACTCATCCTAGCTCTGTGGAAATGCACTTGAGTCATGTACATGTTTTGTTTAATAACAAAACAGTACCACCAAAGAAGAGCAAACTAAATCTCATAAACAAATAAAACGGAATGCCACTAAGTTATGGAAGCACATAAAGTGCCTGGGCAGTTGTTTATGTAAAAATCTAACCTTTGTAACCAAGTTTCCTTCAGGCCTGGGAAGAGGCTGCTGAGCACATTCACCTTGACGCGTGTTCGTGTGCTAAGCTAGCATCCCACGACCAAAAAATGTGGTAAAATCAACCTAGTGGTATATCCTTCCTTTTGTAACAAATAGTTTAGGGTTTGGGGTTTTTTTTTAAGTAACAAGCAAGAAATAAAGGCCTAGCTTGATGTAAAACAAAGGGAAAATAAATTCTCTCTCTAAACCATGTTGCTTTTACTAGGTGAAGAAGCTCCGATTTTTCTGCGAGTTTTCCAAGTGATGTGTTTGCAGAGTCCTCTGTGTGTTGAGCAAGCAGACAGGGAGTGTGATCTGTAGCTGTACAACCATGGGCACCAGCACCTACTAGGAGCAAATGCTTCCATTTACGTATTTTCACGTCCTGATGCGAAGATGACATTGCTGCTTCGGGGAAGTACCTTCATGCTTTGGGTGGGCAGCTGTTAGACAGGGGTAATGTCAGCGAAGGGCTGCAGACCTGCCCTGGACATGCTGTCAAGTGGTCAGCAAAATGAGAATTTGTGAAAAAATTCCCATGATAGCGTACTGCTGTCACTTCTCTCCAAACAAGGCGTTTTTGTTGGTGGATAAACACCTTGCTCAGACTTGCAGAGCTAGAGGAGAGTTTTGGTCCTGTGGTTAGGTGTAGTGCTGACATCTGACATAAGAAGGATTTTTCAGAGCTAATGAAAGGTGATGTTGGAAATCTTTCTTATGTTGTTGTGTAGATATAAAAGGTATAGAAATTTGTACTTTTGAAACTGTTGGCTACAGTGATAAAATTTTTCTTATTGTTTGACAGCATGAATGATTTTTATATTTTCAGTATTTCTCAGCATATTATTTCTTGTAGGATATGGACAATATTAGGGGAAAAGTAAGTCATAAGCACATGTAAAAGAGCCATTAAACCTACCATTTCAACCATTTGCTATAAAGAAAACATTCCCCCTGCGCCCCTCCAAATTTCTCTTATCTGTCTTAGTAGTAGTAGTAGAAAAGAGGACCTTGCTGAAGGAAATAATACAGCTCAATTTTTGGAATAGGCAATTCTGTGGTCAGTCCACTAATGACTGTTTAGAGGTCTAAAACCAGAGTGGGAGTTAAAAATTTTGCAGCTTTGTTGTGTCCCCACCTGGATTAAAAGTACGTGTGATTTGTGGATCCAGATCCACAGAAGTTCTGCCATTGAATCAAGTTGGGCTGATTTCCGTGGGAGTTAGGCACAAAGATACCTTTGTGAATCTGGTCTGCTCTCTTGTTTCACCTTCTGTCCTGCAAAATGGAAATAATAATGCAGTCTGACTCCGTAGAGCTGTTTGAGAGACATTAACTGGGAGCAGCTGTCTCCACTGGTGACAAAGGCAATAGAAATATTTGTAGATATGTATATAAACAGCAACAGACTGTTGCTATTCCATATGCTGGACCAAATGGCTTTCAAAATCTGAGTGGTCCTATGGCAGCCTACTTTGGCTATGAGGCAGTTTCATGTTACCTGCCCATTGTTTTTCTTAGGGCAGCTTAATCTAAAATAATATTGAATAAAAGTCCCTTGCAGAATGGCAAAGAGAGTTTTCTCAGTCGTTTTTCTGTCTTGCAGATGGGATTTCCATTTGTGGAGTGAAGGCAACCATGTTTGGGCCTCACCACAAGAACATTAGGAGGGGTGTGATAGAGCAAGGGCGTGTGTCCCAACCTCACTGCTACAAACTGACCTTGTTAATGTGCTCTCCTGCCTGATCCGCACTGAAAAATTTAACCAAGGCTTAACGCACCAGGCTCATACATTTTATGGGGTGTAACATGGCATTTGGAAAAACAATTTATACGTCTAAAATGATGGTGAGTCTGTAAACACTGCCTAGTAAGTTTTACATTCAGAGCAAGTCACGCTACACAAGCACAAAACTGGATGAACGTACCCTTACTGGTGTTGCCTTCAAAATGTCAGCATTTCTGTTGCACATGCAACCTTTGTTTGACCTCTGTGCGTATGCATTACTATGCAGTTTTTAATTGCATGATAACAGATTAGCTTTTCCATCGGACCCCCGCTTTCTTCAGCCCAAAGGATGGGCAGCACTTGCTTAATGAGTCCCCATTCAGTTGCATTGTTCAATGTGTGACCATCGCCTTATTTACTGCATGCTATTCAAACCCTGCTGAGGCCGTAATTATTCATTTCCTTGCTTTTTTTTTCCCCTGAGACACCCATCATTATAGTATCTGAATGTTCATTAACTTCTGTTTAGTTTCACAAATCCCTGTGGTTAGACAAAGAAGTATCTGTCCCCCTGCTTTGCAGATGGGACACTGAGGCAGAGGACAGTTCAGGCTCCAGGACAGCACCCAGGATAGCACCCAGGATGTGGTTCCACGTTTGGGTAAAACCAGCCTAACTTAGCATGCGAGCAGCAGTGTGTACCTCCGTGCTGTTGATTCCTCTCTTCACTTGTCCCCAGTACTTTGTGGAGCAGATCACTAATGTGACTGCAAAATACAGTCACTACCAAAACAGAAAGAAAACCAGTTTTGGGCTGGACCGTCTCTTTTGATGGAAGTCCGTTCTGACGTTGGCTAAATCCACTTGTGAAGTCACGCTGTTGTTCTACCACGTGCTTGGTTTGAGGCACTTTGGGCTGGATCCTTTGGCACTTACTCAAGACAAAGCATGGTCTTCCCGATATCAGTGGTACTTGTGAGCGTTCGCTGTGCTTGCTGATTAGACCCTAGGTTTTACGCCCATAGAAAAGTGGAGCAAAGAAGTGGGCATCACCTGAGAAAAAAGTGGCTTAGATGTTTCTACTGTCTTCACACCCGAGTAGTGCTGGGAGAAATAGGTCACAGCAAAGCATGTAGCTGCATTACTTGGAGATCATTCCTTTTCCTTTTTTAACCTTTTTTTTTTCTACTCATGGTTGTTTACCTTACCTACTTTTTAAGTTTCTGGCAAAAAATTGAAAAGGATACTACAGGCAACGTTAAGTATCCTGTATTAAACAAACCTGCAGAAGTAACACTAATTCGACCATCTTCTAAGTAGGTGGGTCAGTTGATGATTTTTTTAAGTGTGCTTTTAACATACTGTGCTTTTATAGGTGATTGTTTAGACTTGAATGAAAAACAAATGGAAATTAAAAACAGATATCCCGTCACATAGTGCGCACACTCATCGTGCCAAAGCATGATGCGGCATGATGACCGTGCATATCCACTGCACAAAACTTTTCCCTTGAGTGAGCAGAGTAAGTGGCACAAATAATAGGTTACAAATCTCCATGTGTCTAGCACTTGGAAGAGACAGAACCTTTTCCAGGGCCTTGCAGAAAGATATTTCCACAGAGGAGCGGCGAGATTCAGCAAGCCAAAGTGCTGTGCTACAGAGAAGCACCTCTCATTCCTACTTGACTCTACTGTCCCCAACCTGCTCTTCTCATTGGGCAAGTTTATATAGTTCCCACTGCCCTGGTTTCTCAGTTCACTTCTGCTGCTTATGTGGCCTATCGTTTTTTTTTCCAAAGCTTTTTGTCAGCTTTTCCGTCCAGCTCAGTCTGTTTTCTCCACCCGTTCTGACTCCTCATTGGGATCTGTCCATGTTTCCAGGTATTGGGATGGACAACAGTGCATCATCTGCCGTGCTGTTGCTCAGCCTGCAGTAGCCTCGGGCAGACAGAAACCGAGGCTGAGGCTGCTGGAGAGGTCCTGCTGAGCTGGCATATTCCCTTTGGAGGTGACGTTGTCAGGAAATCCAACTCATCAGGTCCCTGGAGTCTGAATTAGTACAGCCTGGGGGATTTACTGGTTTGTTACTTGGTCAAGCTAGGTCGGATTTTCGAAGGAATGACAACAAATGCACGTAGTACAAACTCTTCCACTGTGGGTAAAGATTTTAAGAAAAAGCTAACAACTGCTTCATGGCATGAACTGTAATGCTTTAAATTATATTTACTACAAGGCTGTAATACAGAAATATGCTTGGAAGTCTCTAGGTCTGTATGCCATTGGTAAGGATGTAGGTCTTTAAGGGAAAGAATGACTATGAACACTTTGAACGACTTTTTCCTTGGTCTCACACTATCAGTATTGTAGCAGGTCAAAGCTTGTGGCAACGTGTGCATCCAAGATCTGAATTTCAGTTTAAATGAACATTGAGTTTTCCTCTTTTTGTAGATGTTTCAAATAATACTCACTATAGCAGTGGAATGATTTATGCTTTGTATGAATCACTGCTCAGGTTACATCCAAACCACCCTCCACACCAGTCATTTCAACAGGAGGTAGGAACTTGATAACTCACAGGATCAGATTATTGTTTGGATGATCTTAATATCCCTGTAATGCCTAATGCCACCTGGCAGAGATTTTTTTGCTTTGATATATATATTGTAGAATAGAAGAAGCTGTTTCTGCTTCTGTCAGCTGTCGGGTGTTTCAACTCTGCTGTTTGGGGAGAGTGTTTGCTATTCTCTACCACTTTCATACCTTGATTCTAAGAAAGGAATTCTTTACTTAAGCAAAACATGGCCTTTTCCTGTCAGCAGCTGGGAGAATGAGGATTAAGTTCTCTAAACAAAGCTCAGCGCCCTTGTCAGGTCTCTCTTTTCAGAAGGTCTCCAAAGCCATAATAATCAAAAGGCAGGTTTCAGGCAAAGCATTCCTTCAAAACACCTGCGTGTGCTTCCCAAAGGATGAAGCTGAACGTGGCAGCCTCACAGGGTATCACGCTCAAGGGTTGCATCTGGGGTTGCCTTTGTGCAAATTTCCCCTGAAACTAGGTGGACACAGGCCATAAAGAAATTCAGGACATTTCTGAAATGTTGCGAGCACTTGTTATCTGTTTCCTTAAATCCCCTGAGAAGAGACACGTAGGAACTCTTTGAAATAGCATTTTTCCTGCCTTTTTTGAAATACTATTTTGCCTGTTAGAGATCTAGGCTGTAGAGCATTATTGTTGTTAGTAAAGAAACAATATTGCTTGGCTGCGTCAATCCAGCAAAATTTTACTGTTCTGGCAACCAAAAATCCTAACTAACAGAAGCTGCAATTTGCAAGAGATGGCATATGTTGAATGGGGGAAAACACGGTGAATTGTATGTTTGTTACAATTTCAGTTTGACTCATTTGAAAAGTTAAGGTAATTTATAAACTAAGTAACTTTATATTTCAAAATATTGATTAGTCTTTTGGAAAAATACAAAAATGTATAGATAGAACCTCTTCCGAGGGAGACAACATTAAACAATTAAAGGCCTGGGGACAAACATGATATGGATTGTTTTACTTGAAAAAGATGTTCTCTTGCCTTCATTAAAAATAATCTCAGAGGAGATTAGGAACCACCGTTAGAGTCACAGAGTAGCTGTTACTGTTGCTTTGTTCCTTTGAAATTAAGCTATCATGACCAATGAAACATACTGCAGAGCCAAGTTCAGTGTGTAATAAAAATATGTTTTAATTTAGCCTAGGGCTTGCTCTAAATTCTGAGTCTCTAGAGTTAAGAAAGAGCAAAAAACTGTAGTCTGATAATTTCCAAAGCTTTGGTGCCTCTTCAAAACATTTTTCCCCTGAGTTGTCTAGCATTTCTTTAGCTTCTGCTTTTTTTTTTTCCTCTTCTCTCTGGTGATAACAGTCTGGATTTCAGACTGTCACTAAGACTGATACTGTAACTGATCCAACCTCTAGTCATGTTCTGATGTGAACACAGTAATCAAAACATTATGTAACAGTATTATTGGAATATTGGAATTCCAATAATGGAATTATGTTGATTATCTTGATAAGAGCTCTGTAGAGAATGGATCTTTTTGGCTTGATGGGAAACTAACAGTAATACAGAGAGTCACTGTAATACATGTTTTATGAGTGTTACATTGAAACATTTTGATTTTAGATTATTTCGCTTTTGTTCATTAGGCCAAGTTAGCATATCAATGTTATGAAGCCAGAAAGTGAAAGTACATTAAAACAGTTTTAATGTTTTAAAAATTAGAAGGTTTGGATTCAATTTTTTCATGAGTCATGTTTGCGCTTTGAGGTAAATTTGTAGAGAGCGACAGAAAGTAAATCTGGAAAGAAGTGTGAGTTGTCTAGGCCATCCGTCCATCTGACAGCACGTGTAACTGCACATAAGCCATTTCTGACAAGTTTAATCACTTTTTAAGCCTTTGGGAAGAGAGTTTTATTCCTGTACCTCTGTAGACAATCTGTTCCTGTTCTAAGTCAGGCTTCTGAAGAAAACTTGATTTTCTGAATGTCTTGAGATCAGTGTTAAAGTTTCAGCTTTTATTTCCCGTTCTGTGCAGCTCCAGGGGTACATCTGATCTCTCTTTGCAGAGACCTTTTGCTTATTTCAGAGATGTTACCACGTGGCTCTTCCCTCTAGACAAACCTCATCATTTTAATCTTTCCCCATAATTTATTGTTTTCAGATTTGTGAGAGTGCTTATTGTGCCTCTTTGGCCTTTTTTTCACAAGTTCTTGTCCTCCAGGAGTAATGCTGCTGAAAGCAGCATCCAGACTAGCCAGTTGTTCTCCATATTTTATTTGTGTGGCAATTTATGACTGTTCATTATTTGGACTTGTCCTTACTGAATATATGTTGTGTCAGAAATGTCTCATGTGAATCTGTCATCAGTGCACATTGTTCCTGTTAATAGTTGTTACAGTTTTTTCAGATGGAGTAGTTTGGGGTCAGGTTGAAATAACAGAATATAGTCATTTCTGGGGCAGTGCTTGAAAATACGTCAAACCTATGAAAGTAAAAATTAGCATCGCTAACATTACTTAGTGGCAAGCAAGCAATAGCAATAGTTACTTTGTACTGTGTTTGATTATTATAAATCATGCAGTCTTGCGAAATAAGAGTAAGTAGCCCGGAGATACGGAAGGATGCTGTGCCCATGCACATCTCCTCTCAACAGTGTGTGAAGGAGGACAACCAAAGGAGGCAAGAAAAGTGTAGGCAGGAGAAACAGGCATCCAGAAAAATAGAAGCTTGTAGGGAGAGGAGCAGTTCTGATAGTGTTGTAGCTGAGCATCCTGAGCTACTAAAATGTTTCTGGTGGCATGGTCCTACTCAGGAACAAAGCCATTGAAAATTAGTCACATTCCTCGTATTTTCCACTCCCAAGGTGATGCAGCTGTCTGGAATTTCTCACTGAATGGAACAGCATCTTGTGCTTTCCTTTTTGTATTTTATTTTATTTTATTTGTGAAAGGGGATAAAATAATCTGTAATTGCTTTAGCAGTCTTACCACAGGTGATACAGGACTGGGAACATGAGCCTTCAGTTGTGGGATGTATTACTAGATATGGCTGTTCGAGCACATCTTTGTTATGAAATACTTATGCTGGGTGTTACAGTTTGAATGAATGTATGTATCTGCACAGAGTATAAAAAAAAAGAAGCATGAAATAGTGCAGAACTAACCAAAGATATTATTAGTGCTATAGGCATGATGGACTGGAGCATCCTCAGTACTAGCAGGGGAGAGAGCTGGAGTTGGTGGCTGGGAGTGGGACCAGGAGACTGAGGAGAAACCGTCCTGCGGCTTGTGCTGCTAAGGGGTGGGAAGAGTTGTATGGGGGGCTGGAAGCACTGCTGCTCTTGCTCTTGGTCAGTCTCTGTGCCTCCATTCCTGTGTGAGCAGCTCCAGCAAGCTTGGCTTTCTCTGGCTTGTGCATGGGCCAGGCAGGCCACGGGGCCAATGCCATGCTGCTTCCCCTGTGGACGTGCTGCTTCAGTCCCGAGTTCCCCACAGACCTTCCTTGCTGAAACAGCAGTTCCCTTGGCAGGGATGTGCGAGTGAGATTTTCCCAGAAGGCAAGATGTGCTCGGCTGAGGAAGGAGGAGAATTGGTAAGTGGTGGTTTATCCAAACCTCAACTTTCATTTAAGCTGCCCAAAATGTGGAACAGATATGAACTGCTGCAGCAATGCCTTCCCAGCCTTGTGGACAGTGTGAAGCGATGCCTTACTTGCTGTCTTATTCCTAGCTACCTCAAATGCTGGAGGTAGCAGCTTGAACAGTAAAACCTGTGAAGGACATCTTTGCATTCAGACATGTCCATCCTAAATATTTGATGAGATTATATTTCATTTTTCTGGGGAGTAATCAGTGCTCAGCTGTGGGGGGAGAACACCACCTTAGCCACCCTTTCCACAGTAGAGGAGTCCACTCACAGGGGCTGGTGCTGAGCCCCTGCAGCGAGGGTAGCTGCTCTTTGCCATGCATTCCTGGAGTCGGGCGCTGCTGCCACATCCCCGTTGTGCTCGGGGAGGTGCTCCCTCGCCTGCACGGAGAGAGCTCACCGGTGTTGGAGGGAAATCAGCGCCGCGTCCTGCTTCCTGTCATCCGCAATTCCACATGTCAGTATTCTCACTAACCTTTTAAAATACTACCAAGATTATGTGATTGACACGTGAAACAACACATTTCTTCTTAGCAGCATAGACTAGAACCAGAGTAACTTATTGTAAAGGTCTGTTTCCACCAGACAGCGATCCATATTGACGCTTATTAAAGTCATGTGTTCAATTTTTTCATAATTGCCCCCATTCAAACCATGGCAGGCAGCCAGTAAAGCACTAAGTGGAAGTTTCTGTCGGTCCACCTGTCTTTCTGTAGCTAACAAAGTGTGCCGTTTTTTGTCTTGTAGACGTTACACAATTCATTGTCAGAGGAACTTGTTATATATAGACTTAAAATAAATTAGTTTGAGACAAGTCCAAAGCCATTCGGCTATACTTCTTTGTATAGCAAGTCATGTATTTATTATACAGAGTGACACATTAATTCTTTGTTTGGGTTGAGAGCTTATTCTTAAACAAGAACAGGCAATTCTGGTTCTTAGCCATACTCATCTGTTAAATGTCCCATTTAAAAAGGACGACATCCTGAGCAGCATGGGTTTCAGCAAGGGCACTCACCGATCTGGACGATGGGCTCTGCTGCTTTGGTTCGTCAGTTAGCTGGAAGCTCTTCCCCTGCAAGGGCTGCTGTGTTTTCAGGCCCTTCTCCTCTGCCAAAGCCTAATTTACAGCTGAGGTTTCACTTTGCTATGCTTCAAACCATAGGAAGACATCAGCGATTGCCTCACTTGGAGAACTGGGGAATGAATTTTACAGACTTCTAGGAAATAAAGGGTTTCTTTAAGTTTAGCACTCCTGATCTCTATGAACATCAGGTATGTGGTTTATCAAACCTGTAATTAATTTGCAGTTGAAAGTGCCTCCAGGATCAGAAACTTGACTCCAGGAGAAGCAACACTGGCAAAGTGAGGGGGAAAAAAAAAAAAGTATCTCCTGCTTTCTATCATAACAATCCATCCTGAAAGTTTTCTTTGCCTGTGAGGAGATTGGCAAAGACAGCTGTTGTTTCATCCTGGAAAATGGCCCAAAAAGGATCTGCAAAAAAAGATCTTGCAGTGATTTTGTTATAAGAAGTAAGTTTAGCAGCAGGGTTCTGGATTTTCCTTTATTTCTGCTGTAAAGTTCAGGTGTGCTGGTGCATATTCATAGAGGGAAATGAGCAAGCCAGCGTCTTTGCTTGCTGGCCAGTAGGAGTGCACTGCTTCTGAATGAGCTAAGGTAATTCTTCAGCTGAGTCATCTGAGAGTACGAGGGACGCCTTAATTTTGGTACTACCCAAACTGTCAGCATGTGATTTCCATGTCCATCCAGTCTGTGAGCAGTGAAGTATCGTGTGTGATCAAGCCTGAAGGGAAATAATACCTAGTCTCCCTTGGACCAATTTTAGGCTGCCTGGTTTGTTGTTACAGATAATTACAGAGAACTTTTATAATCCACTCTTCTGGAAGACTTTTTCTGATACATTTTCCCTGTTCGCCTTCCACAGAAGGACTCTGTTAACAGAAGTTTCTCCATGCAGAGTCTTACCTCACTTGTAGACTATAGTAAAACTCTCTGCCAAATTAAATTTTTTAATAACTCAATTCTAGTACAAGGATACAATTCACCATTCTTTGTGTATCACTGGCTTGTTGTTGTTGAGCAATTTAGGAAGGAGGAGAGAGGAAAGGAAGGGTGATGAAGAGGTTGCCAATGGTTAAATTGTTGCTAAGACTGAGAGCTTGGCTTATGTCAGGTGACCGGGCATATGACTTGTTCTTTGGCTAATAAGTTTTCCGGTTCTAGATGTTTTTGCAGGCTGGATTAACTTCTGTGACCTGTTTTTCCAGAGTGAACATAAATGTGATTCAGACAATGCTAGACTTAATCAGGATTAGCTTCTTTGTGGATTTTGCTTGGAAGGATGACTGAGGTGACTGTTTACCATTTAGTAGATGGGACAAAACTTTGCGGGGTGAATTTACACACGGTCCAATCCAGCCACTTTTCTAAGCAATGCAGAAGCTTGTGTTTTACTCAGATCTGCAGTACGCACATTCATGTAGCACACAGAAGAGAATGAGATGTAATCTCTCATCTCTACCCATCCGAAGTCATTCAAGCTTCCTTGTAAGATGCACATTAAATGCTTTGGATGGTTGGAGAAAACTTCCTAATATCTTGATGATCTCTTAAATAATTGGAAGGCTCTTCTAAACGCACTTATTAAGCACTAAGATCTCTTCAGTCTATTCAGAAGTCTATTCTTACCAAAGCAGTGTAAAGGGGCCTTAGCAGTGTATCTGATTTTATCTGCACAAAGATTGTTTGTCTAGAGATTTTTTTGTTTTTCACACAGCCATACTACTGGGTTCTTTGACCACAATAACGCTTGCTAAGATCGCTGTTTTGTTTTATCCCTTCTGAAGGAAATGCCAGAGTTCTGAGTATCATTTTCAGCACCTCCTGTAACATATCTCATGGTTTCTATACACTTAATGTTTCTGTTCATGAATGTATCCGTCAGCATCTATTCAACATGTGAGAACTGGCAGTGGACTTTCAACTTGAAGGCTGCACTTCTGTCAGCGCATAGGAGACTGAGACAAGAACTGGAGTCTTGTTTTAAAAGACAGTAGAGACATGCATGAGATTTTAAAGTTCAGCTGGTTAGACTCAGAAGTTTCTCACCCCAAATTATCATTTGTTCAAAAAGTCACAAGATAAAAGGTTGCGTATATTGTCCAAAATCCCAGCAAAGGGCAGCATTCTGTCCTCATACACAAGCAATCCCAGGGTATTGTGAGAGAAACAAAAGGCAGGGTTTTGCCTGAGCGCGTTTCAGCTCTCCATAGTCCGTCTTTTCCTTCTGTTAATGAATAAAGGTGAATTTCTGGGTGAGAGAAAGGTGGCAATGGAGAAAGAATTCAAATAGCTCTTTTGCCTCTGATCTGTAGAGCATGTAAGTAAATCCCACTGCCAAACACTTGAAACGAACCCCCAAAATAAAAAATCAGAGCCATTCTTTTCTGCTCCTTCATTGCTGTTTTTCACACATTTGGCGACAAGAAGTTGAAGTACAGACAGAATTATTTTTCAAAAGCAGAAACACTTCCAATGTGAGCAAGTTTCATTTATAATGAGCACTATACTTGCAAAACCCTGTTTTCAGGTTATAACTTTTGTTTAAAGTTATATAAATGAAGGTTAATGTCTGAGCTGGTGAATGAAGAGGTGTTCTTTGTAGATGCTTTTTGGCAACAGTAAACTTTCATTTCTGCTGTTTTGCTTTAGTGTTCTCATGTTATTCTATGGGGAAAAACATTTGTACAGTCTTATCCTAGCAGGACATAGTAATGCAAGTCTCTTCGGAGTATAAAGACCTTTGCATAATTTGGTCCTATTTTCAGGGGCAAGCATTTATGAAAAATAATATATTAAACCCTTCAAAATAAACCTATAAATTCCCTTAGGTTTCCTTGCAGCACTAGTCACTGCAGTCAGTAGCAATTATTTAAGATTTGCTCCATGGATTTTGCATGTACTCTATCTAAATATTTTTTCTATATTAACAGTAAAATATCTCACAGAAAGTAGTTTAAGACTGACATTTTGAACACTAAATGTTGAAAAACAGAAACAAATGCTGGCCATCTAGTAGATTTTAATCTTGAAAATGTATTTAATACTGTGAAAATGTTAATGAAAATTTATTTCTATTGGCTTAAATAATGACTCTGCCAGGTGGGCTGAAAGCAGAGGAGACGGAAAGGGAGTGACAGACGGTTGTTAACAGTAGTGTGCTATGTGAAGCATGCTGAGGTTTACCCTTAAAATTCCAAATTGGGGACGAGGCACACTGCCAGAACTGGAGAGCTTTTCTTATGGCTGCCCTGTTGTCTAGTAAAGACTTCATGCATCAAGACTGCCATTTAATTAGTGCTAAATTTGTCTAATATTTGAAGCTAAAACTTATATTTGTTTTATTAGTAAACACAGACATTACTAACTTGTAGCCGTGTTGCGTGGCGAGTTTGAAAGGCATCTTTGGACCTTGTTCTTCAACACCAAACTCCAGAAGCTCTACGCTAATAGAACGGAAGCTGTGGTGGAAACGCAAATGAGCTGCCCTAAGAACTTCGCTTGCTGCGTGAAACAGCGCACGTATCAGTGGGAGAGGGGTCGAGATTCTTGGTTAGCTTTATTTCTTCGGCCCACCTGCATTTTATGCGAGTTATTTCTTTCTCTCTTCCTTGCTGTTTCATAAATAAGCAAATGGAAAGAAGTGAAGTCAGCCTTCACACAGTAGGATATTTTGAAAAGACTTGAGTGATTGACTGTAAGGTTTGCCACCGAAGGAGAGCTCCAAGAGAATATTTCCATCCCTCTCAAATGCTGCTTTTCTCTAATTCCTCTCAAATGCCACTTTTCTCTAATTGCATGGGAAATATTTGGTGTGTCGTCCGTGATACATTTATCCAGCAGGGCTGGCCCCAGCTGTGGCTGAAAACCTTGTTTCACCCCTGGGATTTCACCATCAATGTGGAACTGCAGCCTCCTTACTTATTAAAAAAAAGGAAAAAAAAAAAGAAAAAATAAAAGAATGTGGTTTGAGCCTTATTAAAATTCAGGATTACTTATAAATGAATCATTGGCATCTTTGCGAGACCAAAATTTGAGGTGAATTTGTGCAACGGGGTTGTTTCCCAGCGGTACGCTGCCTTCTGTGACAAAATCTCGAATAACGAGAGGATGGTGGAATGATGACTTGTTTCAACTACGACCCATGTTGCTTTATTTTCACATCAAAAGTGATTTTTGTCATAACTAGATATTTAAGTGACTTATCTCCTTATTATGGCAACATCAATTGTCTACAGTGACCTCCTGTGAATTTTCAAAGTACTAATCCCTCAGCATTTATGCTTTTGAGGGGAAATAAGTAGACACTTTTATTTGACTTTATCTTTTATTTCTTTTATTTGACTTTATCTTTTATTTCTTTTCAGTCGATTATGTGACCATAACATCCTATTAAAAGTTATAGATACAATAGGAAATTCCTAATTAACTTTTTTGTCATTGTCCTTAATTTGTCTTTTAGAAGACTGAAAAGAGGTGGTTGATTGAGCTGATTGAAAAAGTTAAGACCCTGAAAAAGCATAAGAAAGCACAGATTGGCAGAAAAATATGTTGGTTTAGGCTTGAAAGGATTCACAAATTTCAATTACACTTGAGTGATAGTTTTGACTAAATAAAAGCAGGATTTTTGAAAATTTTTACAACTTGTTCTCTGTAAAGTGTAAATATTTTTCTTTCAAAATAGCATTTCTGTGTAAACATTGACCTAGCTCTAAGCAACAAAACCAAAAATACAATGATTTCAAGAAGCAGGAAACAATCTAGAAAAATTCTTTGAGCTAAACAATATATGTTTAAAGTGACCTTTGCAGCTTGGCTTATATAGGCTTATTTCCAATTTTTATTCTTTATTTAAACACCAAATGTGTTCATACCCAAGCTTGGGCACCTTTGTTTTATTTAAAAACAAAGCAGCAACCAAAAAAACCGTGAAACAAACAGAACAAAACCTGTGATGACAGACAGACGATTCATGTAGAGAGAAGTATCACGAAGGTGGAAGAGATACAGACAGGTCGGTAGGTAGATAGATAGAATGATAGCAGCATATATGTGAAACTAAACCATGGAAATTTAAAATGACTGCTTTTCAAGGTTGCCTTAATATTTCCATACAAACTCCTCTGTATGTCTCCTCGTCTTGCTTGTATGGCCACATCACTGGTGACACCTGGTTCTTCAGGCAAAATGCACTTGCTCTACCACATTTTCAAGCTATTTTCAAGTTAAACAAAGCATCTCCCGTGCCAGAAATGCAGATTACTTAGTGGCTTTCCTCAGACAGAAACTCCCAGGCGTCTCCTTCAATGAGTGCCCCGTGGGAGTGGGGAACACTTGCCTTATAAACAAACATGGCCCAGAGAGGCAGGCCACCGGCTTGCAAAAATAACGTACGCGGAGGCAGCGTAAATAGTTTACATCTCCTTCGGCCTCTGGAGTATGTCACGGAGCTGCCAGGGGAAACGAGCAAATCTTCTGCAGCCCAAAACACATGTCTCTGGAACGAGAGGGTGGAGTGGTTGTGCTTCAGACAGCTTTTCATGGTCAAAAGAGATTTCTGTTGATGTCCCATGGACCACGGCTGGTCAAAGAGCATTGCTGCGTCTTGTTTTGGCACTGGGCATCAAAACAGCACATAAGATTTGAATGTTTCAGATAGCGTCCTAATTTTCTTTGCAAAGGGCAAGCAGTAATCATTTGCTTCTAATTCGTATCTTTATGAACCACAAAGTGCAAAGAGTGAAGAATGTGTCCAGACCATGGGAGTAAATTATATGTGTTACCTCTCCTTTACTGCCTAAGTGTTAGATGCTTTAGAAATATTTAGATATTTTGGAAAGAGGGATCCAGAAAGGGATTCTTTATACCTGAAATATGTGTCAGAGTTATGTGGGAGGAAGCTCTGGTGACTAGGTTTTAACAGCTAAAGGAGAGGAGACCTACCCTAAATCTGCTAACCTACTATTTTTCTTTGGTTACAGCTTAAATCAGATAAAAATCTGTTCTCTGGGGATTGTTTAGGTTTAGATGTACATTGTTTGTTTTTCTTTAACAATAATCTCTATAGTTTGGGTAGATCCTGGAACATAACGATTTGGAACTGGAAGATGAAGAGGTCCCTCAATCAATGGCCTAGAAAATTAGGAGGAGGGGGGAAACGCCTGCACATCACTGCTGGCTGGGAAATCTTGAAAAGGGTGTTTCTTTTGGCAAGAAGAGCTCTCTAGTTGGGGTCACTGTGGAAGTGGAGTCCTTTATCCACATTCTAATTACTGGTAAGGTTTGAGAAGTTCATAAGCAGGACTAATTGCTCGAGCACATTTTCCTCTCTGTCTTCTCCTTGAATGAACCCCTGGAAACCTTTTGTTGAGGTGGAACTGAGTGTCAACCTCTTAAAATCTCATGGCTGGCTTTACTGAGGAAAGGTTGACCTCCACCTGTCAGACAGTCGCATGTTGTTTGGGGGATTTTGGTGACCTCTCTGCTCAGGCACGTTGGAAGGAATATTGAGCTGACCTTCTTCTGAAAAGATGGTGGGCCTGTAAAGGAGACACTGGTGGAATGATCAATGTTTGCTGCGAATTAAACCGTGGATATAGCATATGAACACACAAAAAAACGAGGAGAGGCAAGTTCTTTGGGGGATGGGGAGAAGGGAAAATTTCTAGTGCATCTGTTCTCCCCACATCTCTAAGATGCACGACTCGTGGTTATTTTTCGGTCTTGCTTTTATTTTTCTCTTGTTCACATGTTAAGTATAACAGCTCTCTGAAAGAAGCATATCCCAAAAAACGAGAAAGAATCTGTTTTACTGAACTCTTTTTGATTTTTGTAAGAAATACAATGAACAGACGGAGTGATTTGATTTTGCTGGTTTCTTGTAAGCATGTCTGAAAAGCATGGGGTTTTATGCTTTTAGTTTGGCAGCATTTTGATTTGTGCTATTCTAATACAATGATCTATATAAAGTACATCTGGTCCTTGCTAGAAGTGTGCGGAGCCCCATTTTGCCACCATTTTTAAGGGCAGAAACTGAGTTTGCCTTTGGCAGAAACAAAAACTCCTGAGAGTGCTAAGAAGGCGCAATTTTGTGGAGAAGGGAAAAGGTGGTCTTAATAAAACACTTGATTAATATTATTGCTGAATCTGAAAACATTTTATACTCGTGAAGGGAACTAGAAATATGATGCTAGAATACTGTTGTTCCTAATAATCTCATTCTGAATGAGTGTGAGGTTTTAAAGTCAAGGGTTTTGACTTCTTCCCAAGGCTCCCTAAGTATTTCATGGGCTGCAGAACAATGACTCTGAAATCCAAAAGGGGCCCTGTAAATCTGTTACGGTGCATGCTGCGCTTCGTTTCGCCTTCGTTTTTAACATTACAACTCGGTTTCTTTTCAGTGGGAACTAAAGTCTAGGCGAGAAACGGGGGAATTACTTCAGTACATAAATTTTTTAATTGACTTTCTCTGACAGAGAAAGCGAGAGGAAGTCTGCACATACGAGGTCTTGCCTTGAAATCCTAGACCCGTTGGGGGTGAAGGCAAAACTAACAATGCTTGTAGTAAAGACAGGATTTTGTTCTCTAGCATCTGGATTTTTAAAGGGCTGAAGATTCGAGACCATGTCCTGTATTAAAGATGTACAGACAATTTGCAGAAATCCCTGATTCTCTCCTGAAACCGAGCCAGCTTTGGAACTGAATGCGCTCAATTTAATAACTCAGTTTAACAGTGCTGCTGCGGATAAACCTGAAAAAGTATGGTTATCTTTTACTCTGGGTGTATCACATCCTACTGAAACTGCTGCCGGCAGGATGTAGAATAAATTATAAAGTGGTAATTTAGTTACTTTTGTATTTAACTGCTCCTCTTTTGGGTACTTTCCCATGGATATCCGATGCCTTTCTTTAAAAATAACTTCCCAGGTTTGTCGATTTATGACAGTTATTTTCATATAAGAAAGTTGCTGAGTAACAAAAATAGTTGATTGCACAAGACTATTTTTTTTTCTTTTGAAATGTACCCTGGACTTTGCTGATCGTGAATTTATTAACCTTATTCTTTTAAGGAGCTATTAAAAAGTTCATTCTCACTTGTTTTGAGGTTAGGTGGGTAACATCTAGTACAGAGGTAATGCATATAGCCTGGCAATACTTCCACAGTCTCTAGGTTTGATGTTGAGCTTCAGGTTTTTCTCATATTAGGAGCCGAGTTTTTAAACTTCAGTTTTAAGCCAACTTTCAAGATAAAGCTAACCCATAATGTTTTCCCCACACTTCCACCCCAATAATACACCCTCTTACTCTTCTTGATACAAGCCAGCAGCTGGAATGCATGCCTCGCAGCTCAGCTCCTAAAGAGGGTCCTGCAACCGTGGCTTACTATCAATTTGGCAAACGTTAGTCATAGTTGCAGCTAAATTTCCGATTGGCATTCTTGGGTTTATGTCATCAGTATTATGTGTCATTTTTGTCAGGGAACAAAGCAGGCGTTGCAGATACATGGACCTGCAAGTGGAGTATTCTAAAGAAATACATTTTGAGTAAGATTAGTTAATTTCTTATGATGAAACTATGGTATACTTTACAGGAGAAAATTGTTAAAATGGACGTATTTTCTGATGTCACACACATTTAAGCATTTATATTGACATTTCCATCTAAACAGGAGGAAGAATTTTGCTTGGAGGGTGGCAAAGCACTGGCACAGGCTGCCCAGATGGTGGAGTCTCCATCTCTGGAGACATTTAAAACCCGCCTGGATGCCACCCTGTTTTAGGTGGGGCTGCTCTGGCAGGGAGGATTGGACTAAATGATCTTCTGAGTTCCCTTCTAATCCCTAACATTCTGTGATTCTGTGATTCTGCTGAATGTATTACTAAATCTGTGTTTCCTTGAGCATCATGGTAACTTAGGGCAAAAAAACATGAACTCTGTGCTGGGGCAAATCAGCTGGCCTTTTATGAAGGATTTTTCCACAGCTTGGGCACGAAGCTCAGACTGGTTCCTTAGCTAACAGAGATGGCACTTCCATCCACCACCTTCAGTCTGAGGGGGAGCTACTTTGGAAGGGAAATCAGCTTAGAAGTATAAACTCTGGCACACAGGAAAGTGTGTGAATGCCTGTAGTCATCACATACATCCTTAAAAACTGGTTTTATACTTTTCCTTCTCCATCTGGCAGGAACTCAAGGCCAGGTTGGATGGGGCTTTGAGCAGCCTGGCCTGGTGGAAGGTATTCCTGCCCATGGCAGGGGCTGATCGAGATTGTCTTTAAGATCTCTTCCAACTCAAACCATTCTATGTTTCTATGATTCTAACCCAGTGATACTGGTTGTTTTATCTGGTACGGTCCCCACCCAGGAAAGGGCTTTAGAAAATCATTCCACTATTGCAGAATTGAGTAAGGAATTACTTTAGCTGTGGTGCATTAAAAGAACAGCTTTAAGAAACACAAGTTGGCAGGGAGTAATTGCAGATGACTCTATAGGAAAATAATACTCCCTGTGCTTATTTACAGAATATCCACATTCTTATTCCTTAGTTAAGGTTGATCAGACCAATAGTGGGGCTGTGTAGCACAGAAACAACCTCTTATTTGTCGGAGGCTTGACCACCAACACATTCTTTAAGAATTCTGCTATTTTATAGAAGAAAGCTGACTTATGATATTTTTTTACCCTATATTTGGCATCTATTCCCTTGCATATTCTGATGGAAACTATTGCACAATTCATGCATTTAGTTAGGTTAACAGTATTTCTAGTGAGTTACAGTACATTACACTAATGAAGAAGTTTAATTTTACATCTTTACCTTGCTATAATATAAACTATTTTATACAAATGAAAAGTTGAAAGCTTGGGAAAATATTTTTCTTTCTGTCTGAAATTACACAGCATCTCAGCCTGAAACACATTTTCTTTAGGCCCCTTTTTCTTATGACTTGCAGTATTTTTAGAGATCGACATGAGCTGAAAGAAATTTCATCTGGATGATAATTTCCATCTCTTTAAATAGTTAAAAAGAAGAAAAGGAAAAAATATCTAATTTTGCTTCCTTTAAATATTGTATTAGTGAGCATTGCCACTTCTTTGCAATTTCGTTTGAGGTCTCTGGAAGACCCACACTGTTATACTTTGTTGGCATTAGTTGTGCCTTCTCATTAACTTCTGCTGAAATCAGGGTTTCTAATTCAATTTTAATGAGCTGATGGAAGCATGGTGAACTTCAGATGGGGTCTCAGGTGATATATGTAGTCAGCCACCTCTGTTCTCTTATATGAGTCTTCTCTAAAAACCTTACCAACTCCTAAAAAACAAACTCAAATAATTTCTTCAAGGAGGAGAAGGCTGCTTGTCATGTCACCTAGTACCTTGACAAGCAACGCATCACGTCGGAGGCCTGTTGCCTGTCTCCAGTTTGCTTTTCTTTCTCCTCAGAGGTAGCAGTGCTCCTCTTGCCCTTGCTCCAGTCCACAGTGGTCATTTTGGGGATGCTTCCTAGGGGGAAACCTGGGAAGGGAGAAGGGAGAAGATTGGCACAAATCATTCAGGAAGCGAGGAGAATGAAAATGAGAGAGAAAGGGGCAAAATAGTAGTGAGCTTACCAAAGCATTGTTGGAAAGTGGGAGGAGTGAGGGGATGGATGAAGGATCAGGTTGTTGAAGAGAAGAAAGGCAACTGAGAGAGAGAGAGGGGCAGTTCAGGGGGAATGTAAGTGGGGGAAAAATGATTTTTTTGAAAGAAAAACTTTGGTTTATTTAGAAAGAAAACTCTCTGAAGAAGCAAACAAATATTTTTTACAGGTATGAGAGAAGAAAATTAAATGCTTAAAACATTAGGGTTGAGGGAAAACAGGAAAGAAGATACAGTGATTTGAAGAACAGAAGAATAAATTATGGGAAACATTGTTTTACTTTTTTAATAAATGACGTAAAGATGAAACATATTTTTCTTTTCAGCATGGTAGGGAGGGCATAAGCCTTTGTTCTTGCTGTGCTTAGGAGCACTTGGTCATCAGACCACACGCACTACACAGTTGTGGTCTTTGCAAGCAAAGTAACTGAGCTGTCCAGAGCAGGGACTGGCTGCTTTCCTACATAGGCCTGTGGCTTTGGCTTTTTTTGTAAGCGTGTTCATAAACAGCAATTTTCATTTAAGAAGCTCCTTATTTTATAGTTACGTACATGTGATCAAAATGTTATACCACGGACTTGTGTTTGTTGTGCATATGTGAAGAAAGTGATGAGGTCCATAACTTTCATGTTTATATTGCTTGTGTTGATATTATCATATTTAATAGTAGCAGTATTTTAAATTTGCAAATAATTGAATTTTTACAGTGAGTTTTTCACTGTAACTAGCTCTTTGGTGCCCGCATTTGGAGCCCTCATGGGTTACTTATTTTTAAATTTATTGATTAGATAGAATATGTACTTTCAGTATTTATTTATTTATTTATGTATTTATCCTTCAACAAAACCCTTATCAGCTGGAATTGAACTGGCCAAACGTTCCTTGCCTTGTCCCAGTGCTTTTGCTTGCATTTCTTTTTCCCAGTGTCCTTATTCCTGGAAGTCCCTTTTGGGTGTCTGTGTGTTGAACAGCAGGCGAAAGAGTCAATGGAAGATGCAGCACTGTTTGGTCTTCTGTTTTCCTCAGAACAAGCACCTTCTGTACAGCTGGTTTTATCATTGCAAGATTTTTATTACAGTATGTGGTTAGGATAGGCAGGTATGCTCTGGCTATGTTTCCTTTCTGTATTTTGTTATCCTCTGCTGTATTTGCAGTTTCAGGCCATTCAGGACAATCTGGATGGAGCAGGAGAAGAAAAAAATGTCTGCAGGTGGTTTTCTTGTGCCAGTCTTGTAACAAAAGATTTTTATCTGCCAACCAGAAAAGCTTTTAAAAGAACATTGTTGTTCTAATCAGTGATTTGCTGGTGGGCAAGGTGCTTCGTGGAGCATCTGGGATAGGGTCACACAGGTAGTCTGACTTTGGGAAGAATATCCGCTTCTGACTTCTGCAGGTCGTGACGTCACGTTTATGTTATGCTGCTTTGCAGGTTGTTTGAGTGCAGACTAGCTCTTTTTTGGCTCCACGGTAAAGCTGGATGAAAGCACATTCAGATTTTTTAGTCATTTTAATGGCAGTGGCTATTGATGTAAAGAGAGCAGAATCTGTGTGATCCCACCGAAGGCAAAGGGGTTTGTCTAGGGAAGGGTACAAGGCCATTTTAGGTCCAAGAAAACACCTGCTTTGGGAATACTGTCCTGTTAATTCACTTGGACTTGCCTGCTTGCTGAGATGAGTCACCCAGATAAATCTACCAAATCCTGTTTGGGGAGTGGTCTCTTCACTCTGTAGTTATTTATGGGAACAGAACCTCTTTCTCTTTCTCTCTTAATCTCTATGTCATAGTCTTTAGGACATTACTACTGTATGATGAAACTGAATATTTTTATTGAATCTATTGTGTAGTGCCAGTGGACCTGAATAGGAGAAATGGTATTGGAGAGAGCATAAAAGGAGTTTCTTTTCTTTTTCGATGGGCATAAGGGAGTTCAGTATTACCACAGAAACTGCTTTGAACAATGCAGATAAAGAAGTAGTTTAATGAGGCTGGGGCTGTTTGCAGAAAATTAGTCCGCATTAGGGTAATATTCCTTCAGGGAGCGTTTGTAATGCCTGCAGGAATGTGGGGAGGGGGGATGGATCAGATTCCGGCACAATCTTGCAAGCTTTCAGCTGCAGACATGCAGTGCACCTGTGTGTTCCCCTGACTGACCTTAAAGCTGACTTGAAAAGCTCTAGCATCTGGAAGTGTGAGGAAGGATCAGGTTTTTAATTTTTGTGACAAAAAAAGAAATCCATCTTTTTATCTTTTTCTTGACACTTAGAATGCCTTGTGCTTTGCATTTTTCTGAAGGATACTGGAAATTATTTTGTGGGTATGCTTTTTAGTGGGTTTGAGTTGGTTTGTTGGTGGTGTTTTTTTTTTTCCTGTTAATTTTATTAAACCTGGAATCTTAAAGATCTTGTAGGGATGTGTCCAGATAGATGAATAGTATTCAGTTAAAAAATTTAGTTAGTTGGCAAGAAAATAATTTCATACTCTGTTGCTTATCTCAGTAAGAATGTTCTCCCTAGCAAGTGCAGATTCAAGCATGACAGCTTCAGCATTTATCTCATTCACTGAAGTCTGGGGTAGTGTCTCATTTTCAGATTGTAGTGATTGGGAGATAAAATATAAACACTGCTGTACAAGGATTACCGCTTCATAATGTTATACTTTGTAATTGGCATCTGTGGTGGTAAGTTATAAATTGTCAATGCATGTAATTTAGATTGCTTGAAATTAACTGTTTCAAAATTACACTTTGATTTGTATTTCTTTATCAGACATCACAGAGTGGTTACATTATACTGCTTATGAACTTTCATGTTAGTGATTTCATGGTATAAAATTGTACTTATTAAATGCACAGATTTTCTTTTTTGTAATTTAAAAGTCACTCACTTTGGCATCTGTAGCTTATTTCTTGCAATCTACTTAATTGTGTAGCTTCTCTGTTTATCTTAAAATGCAGATAAATGGCTTTCAGAGCAGTGTTTATAGCTTAATAGTTCCTGAAACAAGAGTCAACATTATCTCCTAGACTCTACCAGTCATAACTAATGATCCTTCTGCTTACACTGTTGAGCAAGGCAGGAGACACTGAACCCTGCAGAGAGCAAGGGCCCTGTGCAGTGGGAGGATAGTTTGTGTGTGATGGCGCCTCGTAGACAAGGCTTTCGTGGCTCAGTAGTGTTAATTGGGAGCTGAAATTTGTCCTCGACCACCTCTAACCTCCTGTTGCTGAACTGTTCTTCTGCAAATACAGATACAAACCCGAGGGTGAGTTGACAGCACGCAGTAGTCTCGCTTTCCTCATCATTTAAAGTAAATGATACCAGTTTACTCTTCTGTTGGTGTCAGCGTTGCCCATAAGAGCACGTTTTGCTCCATGAAATCTCTGCAGAAATTGGGGGTATTTTTTGGGTTCCACACGTGACTGGCAGGCAGCCTAAGAGAGGCATTGTGTTGAGGGCTGAAAGAGGATGAGAAAATAATTAGGCAGTTGATAATTACTGTATTTTGTCCTAGGGCACTTTTAAATGACATTTTAGTGTATTAAAGAAAGTATGATGCCTTTTTTTAAATTTTCCTGACAAGTCCTTTGGCTTGACTCCTGAATGGAGAGTGGTAGGCTCCCCTTTATAATAGGGTTAAGCGCATGCTTCAGGAAGAGAGATGGGAAAGAAAGAGAAAAGGAGTAGATTTGCCACCTGTGAGAAATCTTATGTTATTATTACATTGAGAACAAAAGTTGCTTGTTTATCCATGAAATTTAAATAACATGGGAAGCAACATGCCTCACAGTGTTAAACATTAATATTCTTCTATACTTCTATGAGTTTGTCAATATGATCTTTTACCTGAGATTTTTTTAACTCACAAGTAGAATATTTATCAGACATTGCAAATATTGGTGGTATGAAGTGAATATCACCTTTGAAGAATTTTGGCCAGTCTAGCATTCTGGTTTCGGATAGGCAATGCAGCAGCTGGCATTTGCTAGCTTTAGGTGAATTTTAGCTAGTGGTATACAAAGCAGCCTCCATACCTAAATCCTCTGTC
Organism: Apaloderma vittatum; assembly: GCF_000703405.1. Taxonomy (NCBI): domain Eukaryota; kingdom Metazoa; phylum Chordata; class Aves; order Trogoniformes; family Trogonidae; genus Apaloderma; species Apaloderma vittatum. The sequence continues at coordinate 25,738 of NW_009723618.1, read as the reverse complement.
TCTGCAGCCATCTAGCCCACTGTTTTGAAAAGCTAATTGAATGTAAACATTTAGGCGGGTGACTGGTTGTAAAAGGAACTGTATATGGAAGCTCTTCCCACTTAAAGAAATTTGTATCAGTCTTGTTTATGCTTTAGCTTCCATGTTTTTCATTGTTCTCTGAGCTTCCGCATTATCCTAAAAGCAGATTTTGAGCTTTGTATTGGCCGAAGAACAGCAGCTGGTACAGAGCACAGCCTGGGTAACACCACACACGATGCAGCGGCAACGCCGTACGAAGAAAGCAAATTCAAAGCACTGTTTACATCTATGAGGGTGTTTTTATTGGATGCTCCCATGAATGGACTACAGCAGACACAAGGTAGAATAAGCAGGATGCCCTTGCACAGTTAAAGAGGAGGCTGATGGCTGCCAGGAGCACCACCATAAAATCACAGAATGTTCGGGGTTGGAAGGGACCTCTAAAGATCATCTAGTCCAACCCCCCTGCCAGAGCAGGATCCCCTAGGGCAGCCACACAGGAACACATCCAGGTGAGTTTTGAAAGTCTCCAGAGAAGGAGACTCCACAACCTCTCTGGGCAGCCTGTGCCAGTGCTCCGTCACCCTCACAGTGAAGAAGTTTCTCCTCACTGTGCAGTTTAAGCTGTGTCGAGCCAGACCATGTTACAACACTGCATTGGCAGAAGATTGCCTGTCATGTATTTTTTATGTGGTACACATGGTCCTGTTAGCGTGTACCAGTTGCTCTCTAAAGTAGGGGTGCAGCAGAAACGGGCCAAACAGTATGGAGGAGGAAAAATTCACCTGTTGCCTCTGCTAGTAACAAATAGCTTCAAAAAAGCATATGTAAGGCTCTATTAAAGGAAGTAAGTGTTTGCAAAGGCAATATATGCAATTTTTTTGAATGAGGGCATTGGTGGAAACTTTTGTACTTTTATTTTGAAGTTGTAGAAGATCCTGTTTGGGGCCTGTTCCTCTGTAGATAAAATCAAATATATAGATACTTGCCTTCGGTTGTTGCACTAGGAATCCCACTGGTTTCACTCAGCATCATGAAGAGTCAGCCCTTCTGCACAAAATCAATTGAAAGTTCATATAGTTCCAGATTAGTTTTAAGCATTTTCTCATAGGAATATAGCTCTTACTTATTTGGAAATAATCCCGTTGGTAAACAACAGCAGCAACAAGAAATTGGATACAGAGTTCTGAATGTGCAGTTATCCCTTACTTTCGTTGCCAGTTTCCAAACATGGAATTCGAGTAGGTAATGATGGAGCAGAAAATGAAGTATCCTTTTGTAGAGAATAGCACTTAAGTACAAAATTCCGTGGGCATGTTCTGACTGCATAGTCTGATGTTCACAGCTTACTATGGGAAAGAAAAAAAAGCTGATTGGTAACAGTAGCTATAGGTCATCTCTAACAGTTACATACTAGCCTGGAAATGATAAATGTTATGTGTAACCTGAAGGGAGTGTGATATATTAGATGATCCTGTTATCTGAAGTAAATGTCAGTTACCAGATTACTTTTCCTTGCATTAAAATTACAAGCTAACTAAATTATTTCAAGGATGTGAAATAATAATTTGTGGGATATTTTAAAAGAATGTTCTTTTGTTATATGTCTGTGTGGATCACAGTTCCAGAGGCTTTTTAACAGCTGTTAGACAACTTCTAAGACAAGTATCGGATAATTAATTACTCTCAACTGTTGTGTGTCTACCTTGGAGTGAAATTCTTGCTGTCTTTCCATTATGGGATCAAATTTTGCTGTTCTTTGCATGTAGTTTTTGTCAGGTTTTCTATCTTTTTTTTGTGACGTGCTACGATAAAACCTGTGTATCTCGGTAGCAACTTGGTGTCCTCATTGGTGGCCCTTTCTCTGGAAAAAAAAAAATCACAAATTGCTGTATGCCATCTCTTTTGATGGTCTGTTCTCTGTCCTCATTTTTTTGTTGTTTTATATACAAACAAAAGGAAGCCTGGAAAACATTGAAACCTTCTTGTGATTGCACTCATTGGAAAACCTGTAGTGAGTTGGATAAATGAGAGCCAGGCCGCTGTGTCGTATCCTGTATCACAGGTAGACCCACTTTAAAAGGAGGTGGGGAGCAGAAGGCTCCAGCTCCAGTGTGCATTTCACGTTACTGACCTTGGAAGCCACTGTCAACCATCTGGAAATAGTTACAAATTCTGTATTGCTCGGAATCTTTATTTTATTTGTAATTCCAGGCTTTTCTTTTTTTCTTCCACCTTTCTACTGTCATACCCTGTGTAGCCTGAATATTGCTTTGTGCCTGGCTGGAATAATATTGTTTGCCAGCTTACAATCAAAGGGAGCACAGAGAAAAACAGCTGAGCCGTATTAGGCAGAGGCAGTCTGGACTACATTTCTTTACTGCTGAATAACACGCCACAGGTGCAGGATTAGCCCAGCGCACGGTGCTGTGTTTGCTTAGCGGAGCCCCCCGAGCCGCCCTCGGCCTCCTCACATGACTCTCATCTTTGGGGAATCTGGCAGCAACGTAGCGAGCCCGCGGAAACCCGGTGTAAGTAGAAGGCTTAGCTTTTCAGCTCACAAAGCCCTTGTGCTTTTTTCTACCCCCTATTTTTCCCCCTCTTTATCTTCTTTTATTTTTTCTCTCTTTTACTTGCTTTGAAATTTTTTTTTGAAGCCTGATTTGAGTAGAACACTAAAGAAACTGAAAAAAAAATAATTTACAAACAAACCAGAGAAGTTCAGTGGGTTTTGCAGAAAGGTCAAAGAGGGAAATGCATGACTGAAAAAAAAAAAAAGCAGCATCACTAGCGAGGCGCGGGGTTGTGCTGCGGGGCAGCGGGAAGCCAGCTGCTTGCACTGTCTTGTGTTTGAAGCTTCCAATCTTGGAGGGGGAACTTATTGACATACTGGAGATTTCCTATTGATTCACTTGGACTGTGCATCAGAGTTTGTACAGTTTCAAGGGTCTGCCACAAGCCTTTAGGTGTGCTTTGGTTAGTTTAGTTTCAAGAGGAGAGGTGGTAGGTTCACAGAGAAAAAAGTGGAGGTAGAACAAAAAATTTCCTATTCCCTTTTTTGGTGGGGAAGGAAGAGAGAAAAAAAGATTTTTTTAGTAGACGTGGTAATTGGCATTCAGCCTGACAGTGAAGTTAAAAGGATGTTACTTTTTTTTTCTCCTGAAATGTGCTTTAATATTAATTTTTGGATTTGAAGTTATTTTAAAAACAGATGTTTTGGCAATAAAACACCAATTCTTACGCCAGGTTTGCATTTTGAGGATGTATTACAGAGGACTGGTTTTAGCTTTAGCAATAGAAACCTTCCTGTCTAATTTCAAAGGTGCTTTGACAACGTATAGTACATGTGTATGTCAGGAATGCTTATTAAATTGCTGCATCCGTTCTATACATTTTAAATGCTAGTTAATTGGAATAATAGCCAAATAATGAGAACAGACATACTTTCCTAAAAATTTTTATCACTGTTGATAAATGGTTGGATGCTGAAAAAACCCCAGTTCTACATTTGATCAAAGTTGTTCCTTGCCTCATGCTCTGTGGAGGAAGTCTAAGGAGAGAAAAATGGTCACTCAGCCCTTGAAAACTTCTGATCAAGGAGAAGAGCACATCGGACACAAGTCATGAATTATAAACAAGGCTGTTTATAATTCACTTTTTCTTATACTTTGAGGTGCTTTATGAACGTGTAGCCATATGACGCTGGAAAAAAACCCAACAACAAAGCAAGCAAACCCAGCGGGGCTGGCATCTGGTTCCTTCTCTTCCAGGGAATGGACTGGGTGGGCGAGCATGGCAGCCTGCCCATGGGGACCGGTTGATGGTTTGGCGGCAATGTCGTCAGACGCGGGTGGCATGTGCCTCCCTCCCACCCAGACACGAGCTCTGCAGAAGCTCTGAAGCACTCAGACAGGGAAATGCTTTTAGGCTATTCGACCACTTCAGGAAAACCATAGTGCTTATGTCTGTGGTCAGAATTGATTATTGTTGTTCCATGCAGGCAATTAATTTGGGTTTGCAATAGAGATGCTTTCCTGCCCCCTTTAAATGGATTTATTTGTTTTCTGTCAAAGTGATTAAGTCAAAGACACTTTCTGTTGCATTTGGCCACGTTTGCAGAAGATAAGATTTGTGCCTCAGCCCTCCTCTGCGAACACAAAGATCTTCTTCATTGCTACACATGCAGTTCAAATCCCTGCTCAGCGTGTGTGGGGAGGCCAACAGTAGCAGCAGTCAGTTCAGTTCAGTCCCTGCCTTGGCAGCTGAACAGGGCAAGAATTTATACTGTCACTTGTTCAATTACCTAAAACACCGCTTGGCCTGGTGACCTGGCAGGGTGGCATTTGCCTGCAGGAGGAAAAATTCTTGCAGTTCCTTGAGTGCTTCATTCAGCAACAGTTAGTTGATGAGCATACCATAAATACACAGAATTTAGAGATGCCGATGACATCCACCCAGAAATAATTATAAAAAAGTTCTAGTGATTTTTCCAGATGATAAATAATTTGTCCTTCTAGGAGATAGACAGGCACTTGAGGAAAAGTGGAGAGGGGAGTTGGTAAGAAGCATCATCATCCCCGTGATTTGGGAAGCATTTGTGATAAGCTAACCAACAGACCAAGTTTAAAGAATGTTTTAAAAACCATTAAAAATATAGCATGCTAATGCCATAAAATAGCTATATGCCGGTTTTTGAGTTTATAAATGTTTGTTTAATTTATTCCTATGAGAAGTGAGAGGAAACAACTCCAATGTAGTAGGATTGAAAAGGGAATCAGTGATTTCTGAAGTAGGTTGCTCTTTAGTCTGAGCTGTCACATCTACTTATGAAGAGCCAAACCCAATTATTTAGAAGGGCACTGGCACCTCTGAATAATGTTGGCACTATCTTCTGCAAGCACGGCATGTGCACATGCTAATTATATTTTAATATACAGGTGCAGACTTTGATGTTGGGGTGAGAATGGCTAGCTGATATATTTATCTTCCAGGCACTATTTTTGCCTCCACTACTGGCACGGTGCTCTTGGGTTTCATTTCATTGGGAAAGAGAACAGGAGTGACAGTGATTTATTAAACACATCTAAGAGTGCCACAGGGTCAAAGCTGTCTATTACTGTTTCTTTTAAATGCCATTGTTCGAATGCCTCAATCTAAATATCATCTGAAATGATAATAAGTAAAAATCTACAGCTTGTCCATTGCAGTCTTCGATGTTTTCCTAAAGATCAGATAGCAAAGCATAGTTTAGTATCACATTGCATTGCTTCCCATCTGTATTTTATTTCTCCCCTGATTGCTTGTAGTGGTGTTTGCGTAATCTCCTGTCAGTGTCATTCAGTGTTTGCTGCTTGGAACTGCAAGTCTCTGTGAGGATTTTCAGCTTAAAAGCAGAAATAACTAGGTATGGATGTTAACAGCAATCTTCCTGTCGTTCTTTACATAAAAGTTTTCTACATGAAGAGTGTGGCACAGACTCTGCTGTTTGTAGCTTAATATCCAGACTGCTTGTTTCACATCTTTGTACATGAGCTTCCATTCCCTGTTTTGATCAGCTGGTGCTCATAGCTGGGAGATGGCGTTTTGCAACTGCCGTGGTTTCATAAGTTTTGATTACGTTTACCTAGACATTTTCTCAAGATGCTGTTCAAGAAGAGATGAATAAGCTGAGGTATGTAAAAGCAACGAGAGATAAAAATAACCTCTTTCAAAGAAACTCCTTCTGCATTTTTTTTCTGTGGCAGGAATATTCTAAGTTTGATGAAGACACGAGACTATCCTTTGATGTGCCATTGTACATTGTATGTGTTCAGTAGCTTGTTTTCTGTCTGAAGCTACGCTGTAAAGTCAATGTAGGCACTCAGCATGAACCAAATGGATAAATGAAGCAATATATAAAGTAATGCCACAAACTTAGATTTCTGCTTGTTGTCTGGCAAAGCTAGGCTAGTGTGCCTTTGAAATAAATACTTCTTTCTAATTATTTTGTAGTACCTTAAATACTGGTGCTTTGGGAAGATCAGACGAGGTCCAATCTTGCTGCACCTGCATCTCCTCTGTATCTTTTTTCAAGTGACGTTCAGTTATGACTCAGAATCCTTCTGGGGATGAGGTGAAGAAGGATCAGTCTTTCTCAGATCAGACCTCAGATCTCACCTTAGTATTCCTGAAATACTTGTATCTCACTGTTCCAGTTTTATCATCTGTTATCCTCGTACAGGCAACAATCAGTAGTGCTTTTACACAAATGTTTGCAAAATGTTTGTTCATTTTGAATTGTACAAGAACCCAGAATTCAGAAAGGAACAGCGATAGCTCCAACGCATTTTGCCTTTGCTGTGTCAAATGCAGCTCTTGAAAAGAGATTAGAATTAAAGAAAATATGTTGGTATCTTAATGAGAATTATGTGAAATAACTTTTCATTCATCTTTGTAAATATTAAAAAAATTACTTACATTTTGAAAGTTTTTTTTTTTTTTGTCATGGAACATTTATTAAGTGAGAGATTTGACCTAGCTGGGGAAATTCTTTATTAATGGGGAATTGCAGTGGATACGGTTAGACTTAACTGAGTCCAGGCTTACAGGCACGTACTTTCCTTGGGAAATTTTAAAGTCGTCTTTCTTCCATCCTTTTTTTCTATTCTGTTGGTACACTATTTCATGCTATACATATTACATATGCATTTTCCATGGGCTGTGACACCAATGAAACCTGTGCATTTTCAAGTTACGAGTAGCATAGTATGAGTATTAATTTGTGAGGTCTTGTCTCAGTTGCTTTCTCACAGCTTGTTACATTCCATGCTGAGCATAACTAATTTAGCCGATAATTGCATGTGCGATTAAGGTAATTTAAACAGAATTTTTGGGGAACGGTGTGTATCCTTTTCAAACCAAATGCAAGAGCCATTCCCAAAAAATAGAGACATTATTTAAAGTGGTGCCATATACATGTAGCTATTTTGGCACTCAGTGGCAGTTCTGTGAATATGGACAGAGGTAATTTTTAAGAAAACTAGCTCAACAGGTTGTTTACAATTACATCAGATTGCAAACTTTATTTATTTGCATCATGAGTAGGAGCAAAGCTGCCCCAAATTTTGAAATATAAGATGAAAACAAGCAGTCTTTAGGTTCTACATACTTTGGTGTGCAGGAAAACCAGCATAGGCGGGAAATGAAGCAAATCATCCAAGGTAAGCCCAACAATGCTCCTAGTTTTTTTTAATATACCAATGTATTGCAGTGGATGTATACCAATGTACAGCTGTTTTCAAATGCCAGTTGATATCAACCTGTGTTTTGGACTCACTAGTGCAATATAGTCACACTAAAAAGAAAAACATGTTTTCATTTTTCTGGTGTTTTTGTGCCAGATTTTGTTTGCTGCGGTTTTGGATCAAAAATGTACAGGTCTTGGCATCTGACCTTTCCTTGAGTTTTACAGTAGCCTTGAATATCCAGCAAAGTGAAACCGTCATGATCCATTTTTCCTTCTCTGTTAAATGATTGTCACCAATAAAAAGTGTTTTACTGTTGCCTCTTGACTATTTTACACAGTAGATCAGGCTGAGTTAAGAGGTGTAATTTATTTCAACTTCTTTAACTGCGTTGTGTTTTCATTGCTGACTATTTGCCAAAAAATATCCCATGGAAATTCTTTTATCTGATGACTGTAAAGTACAGTGAGTTAGCAGTTAGTTATTTCCCTTTCTCTTAAAACAATCATGTCGATGGTATAACCCTGGCCTGGTGGGAAGTCATCAGGTATAGTTTATGGTAGAGCGTAGGCAACTCTAGCAGGGTGTTGCATGATTGTTTCAGATTTTTTTTAAAAAGTATGATTTGAGGAAAAGCACAGTAACTGTGTAGGCTGTATAGATGAAGTAACATTGTTTAAAATTTCCATCCAAAGTTTTGATCAAGTTGACTAAATTTCTTTTAATGTTTTGGTGGTTTATTTTTTTCTTTATAATTACTGTTCGGACACTTTAGTATGAGTGTACTTGATTTCTGGTCCAAAGCAGCAGTTGAAACAGCCATTCCACAGTGTGCAAAGCTGCTCAGGTGTGTAGCTTCTCTGAAGCAGTAAGCATCACTCTGTATTGGTTGGTACTATTGCTAGCTAAATGTGAATGGATGGTACAGCATTAATCTGAGGCTTCAAATACCCTGTGTAGAAAGAGAAGTGAGTATGGCACCCAGTTTTATTTTTGTTTCTGGCCCATAGCATCTCTTTTGGAAAGGAGCAAGTTTGACTAACTCCTGACAAATCCATGCAAGGTCATGGAAGACCTGTATTTCACTGCATAGACAGCACATAAATCACACAGCTGTGGCACAGAAACCATTCTGTTAAGATAACTACTGCTGATTATGCATCCTCTGGGAACAGGATGGCTTAAGATTTGAACTACAGAATACAAAGTAACAGAATATAGAGCTTTTTCACTTCTGACTTTACCAGACTTGTTGAATCAGAGCAGTGCCCAAAAGCCATTACCATCTGGTGGCTGTGGGTCCGTGTGAAATGAGTTTTTGGGCTTTATCCAGATTCTAGTGGAGAAATTCCTGTCTAGATTGCAAAATTATGGCTACGATTGGTGAGGGCTGGAGTAGTTGTTGGCTGCCTTGGCAGAGAGCTTAAGGACTGAATGTAGGCTAAGAGATAGGCTCTCTACTTCAGGGTTTTTTGAGGGTTTTTTTTTGGTTTGTTGGGCGTGGCTTTTTGTTTGTTTGCACCTATACAAGTCAATTTTCCTTTTGTGTGCAAGGTACCACTGTCTACAGACACGTCAAGCCACTATTAAACAGCATTATTTAAAACCAAGATACAATTCATGCAGATAGTTACTTCACTGTGATTGTGGAATAAGGATCTGTGATCACTTCTCTATCATTTAAAAAAATGTTAGCAAAACAAACTGAAAAAACATGAAAGGAGTTTGCCACATTAGAAAATGTTTAGTTGTTGAAAGCTTAGCGCTCACAGATTACCATGACGTCTAGGAAGGATGGGAGGCAGAATGGAAGAATGTATCTAAGAAGGATTACTTGTTGGCATGGAGGTTAGTATGGATTTAGTCTAGACATTAGTCATTCTCATGGTCACCCAGGATAATGCTTTTATTTTACAGCACTTTATTTTTCTTGCTTTCCTTCTTCTGGTTTTAAGGTCTTTGTAGATGCAGCTTTCTGTACAAGGTCTCAGGTGAAGGAAGGCAATGAAAGACACACGTGTAGCATGCTGCTTCTGAGTAGTCTCCATTCTCAGATAGAGCTTCATAACAGAGGCCATCACATCACCATTTTGAGTGGTCCCAGTCCTGTAGAAGAACATATTTCCCAGGAGCAGTTCTCCAAAGAGACACAAAAGCTCTAGTGGCCACCTGTCTGTCCTTGTGGTGGAAAGTTCTTTGAATATGCTGATGAATGTTAGCGGAAAAAGAGGGATAAACTGAGAACAGCTAAATAAGATATATAAGTCTGATGGTGACCTTCCAGCTCTCAAGGCTTAATTAATTCCTTCACACAGTCAGTATATTTTTCAATAGACCACAGTAACCTGATTTCTGAGACCACTGTTTTTATACAGTTGTCCCAAGTTGTGGTCACTTCATTGGGAATGGGAAGCAGACTGCAATAGAATAGGCTACAGCAGAGAAGCAGCCACATCTAAAGAACCTGAAATCCCTTGCCATCAGGGCACTTGGACATAGCTCCTTAAGAGAGCTTTCAAAACCAAAAGGGCTTCTAATCCCTAAATGGAGCCAAGACGGCATGACCAACATGTGCCTTTAACAGCACAGCAGCAAAGGCAAGAGGAGCAAGGCTGTTCACTCTCCCAGGTTGTGCATTTCACACCTCAAGTCAGAAGGAACTTGTTGGCAAACTGGAAAGCTCTTCTGGGTTTCTTCCTGTATGTTACATTCTGGGCCAGGGACTGCTGCAAATCTTTCTACTCCAAAGTCAAGCAGATGTAGAAGTCAAAAGACCTCATTGAAACTCAGCACTGAGTGGGAGGAAAAGAGTTCTTAGACATTCCACAGTCATCTGTTAGGTGAGACATCTGAATTTCAGAGGCAAAAGATCTGGCCATCTTTTTAGCTAGCAACAAGGAATTTAAGGCATGATGGGAAATAGAGTGAGACGAGATTTTCTTTTTAGAAGATAGGAAAGGGCCTGATTGAAAGTATCTGCTTCCTACCTCTTGTAATTTAACGTATTTGACAAGTGCGGTGATTTTACACTAGTTTTGACCCTGGGCATTAGCTGAAAGCAAAATCCTAGGCTACACCCCTATTTCAAACTGTCGGAAAGTATAAATTCAACTGCCAGACTATTTGTCTTAAGTATTCTAAAAACCAAACTACATCTCTAAATAGTCACCTGTGATGCTTTAATGGTACTTCAGATTTCTGATTCTAATTCAGCAGCTCCCACCTATTTAATTTTAAGACTACAGCCAGATCTAGGGATGTAATATTGCCATAATGGCAAGTTCTGCAGAAGCTGTTCGTGAACATATCCCTGATGAGTGATGGGCCCAAATTGCACGGGAGCATGACTGCCTTATGTATTAGTTGGGAAAATAATTGGCCTACAGTTGTATGTACTGTGGGGGAGATGTTCAGTTGTCTAAATTTAACATCTTCAGGCACTTTCTAATGGGTAATTGAACTTTTTTTTTTTTTGGCCAGGTGTAAAATGCTTTCTTTTTTTTTCAGTTCTTGCTGAGGAAGGATCCCCGTTAAGCTGTAGATAGCTTGTAGAAGGAGCCATGGAAATTGTATATACAGAGCAAACTATTTCACTCAGTTACCTCATGAGCTAGAAATTTACTTCATTCCCTCATGAGCTTGAAGCCTGAAAAACCTTGACAAGAGTCTTAATAGTTGAATATTCCCGATTCAATAGTGACAAAGTAATACAGACACAACATGTTGATTGAAAGCGAATTTACTTGATCTCCCATCCTCTGACCCAAGGAGTAAACATCTCTTGATACTAATTTGTTGTACACCTGCTGCATTTTAAAGGTTCTAAATTATATTATGAGAAACAAACAACAGTGCATTTTTTTCTTAATTGAGCACCTACTGCATCCTAGGGTACAGCTATGAGTACACAGATACACAATGCGTCTAGTGAGCTAATCCATTTAGTTCTGATTTTACCAGATGTTAGTAAAACCAGTATGGGAATTTAACCATCCACTTTTCTCATTAATCCAATTAATATCTTGATGCTGGGCATGAGGGTTAAAAGCCTGTAGCTTGTACATGTTTTGTAACTATTTTTTTGGTTTGGCTTTAAGAAGAGGTGAGCTAATAAAATGTAGTCGATTTCAGTGGAATAGGTAGGTATTGAGCAAAGACCATAGAGAATCACAGAATATTAGGGGTTGGAAGGGACCTCACAAGATCATCTAGTCCAAGATCACGCTGTACGAGTTCTGTATTTCGCAGGGGTTATATTCCTATACAGTGAATGATTGTCTTTAGTGTGTATCACCTAAGTATTGCTAATATACCTCTTAGGTAATGAATATGCAAGGAGTAAAAAGGCTATAATGTTCAGAAAGCTAACACTTCTCATTCTATGATTCTATGATTCTTACATGCAAAGCCTCGCTTTTGCCAGAGCTGACAAGTTCCAGCTTTTTCCTAGTTTGCCAGTGACAAGCTTGCACGTCTCTTGTTACGCTGAAGAAAACCACAGCCTGTCTGACAGTTGTTGTCATGCCTGCCCCGTTGCAGGGCTTTACTGCCAGAGCTGGCGCAGGAGATGACGGGTGTGCGGCTGGGAGATGCGACATGCACGCTCATGCTCAAAGGACTGGCTGGTCCCATGCACCCTTGGAGCGTAGACTGGACCTCCTTAGTCCTCCTAAAGTCCTGGGCTGGTTGCACAGCCCTGCTCTTCCTCCAGCCTTTCACTACTTCAAGACCTTTCAGGCCGTTCTTGCCTCAGTGGTTGCTTGTGGTCCGAGCCCTGAAGCTTAGTTACTTGTTCCCATCCTTTCTGCCTGCTTGCCCACTCCATGTCTCTGCAGGGAACTGGAAAGAATACAGCGTTCCGTCAGCTCCACAGTGTATCAGTCCTGATGATGGAGATTTGGGGAAGATTTTAGTTAGAGTCAAAGCAGCAGTTCAGGAGCCAATCAAAATAATAATAGTAATGCCAATTGTTTCTAAAGTCTTAACAGTAATTCAAGAATTTCAAGCCTGCTTTTCAACTACTCTCTGGGAGACAGATGATCGTAAATGACCCTTTAGTAAGATTACTTACGGTGAAACAAAAGGAAAGTGAGAAACTGCCAGTTGAAGGTTTTCATGCTGATCTCATTTTTGTCTTTGTGGCTTAAAATATTCACAGGGTCTGAAAGCTGATATTTAGGAGTAGAGGCATGGGCTGGGGAAGCGGGAAGGGTGGGTGTTGCTTAAACAGCTCTCTACTAACATCTCTAGCTGTACTCCACCAACTCTGTAGAGATTCAGTCCTCTGATATTTTTAGAAGTAATCACCTCCATATAGTTCAGCATTGTTCATTCTAAAACTTATTCTTGCTTTTATTTTGTTTATAGATGTATTATGTTTAATAGAAATGAACTATTTTTTCTTTTTCCGGTAGTGCTCATGTAATTTAGTGACAGAAAGTGGTGTTGAACTTTAAAGAACATCACTTTCTGTTAAATTGTATGCCCATGCTCAGCGCTGCCTGGAGTGCCATAAATCCCACTCATTTTTATGGGATTCAGTGGATGTAGATATGTGCAAAATGTAGAGACAAAGAAAGCACAGAGGTCCAACTAGGGATTTGACCTGTGTAATGCAATAGGAGAAAAGCTGTACTTCACAATCTGAAAAGTGCAACGTCTCTTTGGCAGCAGCAGAACTTGAATATCAGCACCTTTGACCTAATGCCACTGAGGTCCTGTAAAGCAGCAAACACAGTGACCATTTCACAGGCTTCTACAGAAAAACTCTCTATGATGAACACCCTGCTCTCATAACTTTCTCAAATTTTGCTGGTTAGAAATACTTTAAAGCCTACATTCTAACTCTTGCCATCCAGCCTATAGCTGTTTGATGTTTTGGTTTTTTTCCCCCCTCTTGTATTTATAGCCAATTTTCTAGACAACATGCCCTTGCGAAGTTCTGGCAAGTTGAGCGTGGAGACCAGAAAAGAAGATAGTGAGAGCACAGCACCTGCCCCTCCGCAGAAGAAGCTGTCCTGTCAGTGCCACCACCACTGTCCTGAGGACTCCGTCAACAGCACCTGCAGGTTTGTGGGATATGTATTTGGTGCTGTATCATGGGAAAAACTATTTGTAATGGCTCAGCAGTCCCACACTAAGTATTGCAGTTTTTGTTTAAGAAGTAATATGTAAATGAGCTGTTTAGACATTGTGTCTAAAAATACAAGGTAAATTTTACTTAGATATCAGCTACATATTTATATATTTATGATAGTGTGTTTACAAATTTAGTTTTAGATAATACTTATATTAATTCACTGCATATGAAATATTCTGAAGGTAGGAGGTTTTTTTATAAGGTGCAGTTAAGGAGAGAAGACTTAATAGAGATATATTGAAATGTCAGTAAATGCTTGTAAATTTATAATCACTCTCTGTGGAACACCATTTATAAAAGCCCTGTGTCTTTGCAGTAGCTGAACTATCTTTTGTATGTCTCTTAAGGTTTTGGTTTTTTTCTTGCTTCCATGCTAAAAGAAAAGTGATCTTTTTCTTGAGGTGAAACGTGGAGTATTTTCTTATACTAGCTATAAGTCTTCAGTTTGGATTTGTGTTTAGAGTACTACAGACTTCTTATTTGGGTAGGGTTTTGCTTCCTTGGATCCTCCTTCTTCCTGGGGAGAAGCGTGTCCAGCCATACACAGTTCCCTTGCAGGCTCAGCCTTGTCTGAGTTACGCTGACACTGCCTGAAGCATCAAGAGGTGATTGAGGGTACCTGTGGTGGGATCAAACTGCCGTTTCCCCACCTAAAAGCAGCTCTTGCTGGACACATACTATTGCTGTTGAATTGAGGGTAGTGGTCAAACACCTCTGTCTTGACTTGAGGGTGCACGTACGGTTTGCTTTAGCTGCAAAGTAGGGCTGAGCTCTTCATGTTCAGCACAAAGAATTTAAAATTTTCTGCTTACTTAGCGCAGGTAAGATACTGGAAGTACTCACCATCAGCTATAGCCTAGTGGAGTTACAGGAATGTGGGAAGCAGGGCACAGATGCAAGCCCAGCGGGACGTGCTGGTCGAGTGTGCTGTGCTGTTTGAGGTGAGACAGTCTAACACTGCACACAGAAAAGACAGATGAGGGAGGACTAAAGTTGCTGAAGATATTGATCACTTTGCTGGATCTGAGTGTTGTTTTGTAGCCTGACAATTCTGCACAGCTTGCAGTTTCACACTGAAGTGTATCAAAGCTTTGATGACAGCTGTAAATACCATTTTCCCCTTTCTATCCTCTTCCTTTAAACTCATGCTCTAGCCAGGAGTTAAACCTAGCAGCTCTCACGTGTCAGTTAAAAAAAGCTGTAAAAACCCACTCTGATATAAATTTGCAGATTCCCTGTGGTGTGAATCAGCTGTTTCCTGTTCCTGCCCAGCAAGAGGTACTGCTTTCACACGTGCTGGCTCACACACGGGGTCGAAGGGAGGTTGCAGATTGCTTTTAAATCCATGAATTAGAAAGCACAAAGGGATCCACGTTAAGGAACCCATTGAACAAGGTTTATACCCCAGCTAGGTAGGCCTGATGTTGCACATTGCTTTGTAGGAATCACTGACATGAAGTGTTTTTCATGTTACTGGGAACTATGAGAAAGTGTCCTAGTAAAATGGATTTGTACATTTTCCCCCTCACTGCAATAAAGAAACTCTCTTTAGAATCCCCTTACAGTATCAGATACCAAACTTGGGTATAGGTGTACAATAATAGGCAGTTATGTAGTAATGAAACAAAATTATAACATCTTTTGTCTTCATAATCTTTGTATATTTCAGGCTTAAATGTCCTACTTGACAAATTTACTTTTTTCTGATGTAGACATCAGAATAATAACTGAAACTAAAATTTACACTTCAAATATTAATCACTTTTCTGTCCAGGAAAATGGAAACAGTCAAAAAACTTACATTAGAGCTACTTCTTTCCTGTGCTGTCACCTGAGCAGTATCCACCTTGCCACTTGTCCAGGGAGCAACAGCATAAGTAAAAAATTGCTGAAGAGTTTGGAATTATATAAGCAAACAAAAAAAAAGTTAAATACCCTGCCTTCATCACTTGGCAGCAATAACCCTTTTCAGGATGGTGATCATTGCTATGATTTCCCCTACCTTGGTGCGAGAGCTGCAGTGAGGTACGAAGGACACAATACCGCTTGCTGTCCCTACATCTGCTTAACTATTAGTCTGTAACTATTTGCTTCTTAAATTCTCTACTACATAGATGAAGTTATGAATGAAAGGCAAAGTGGGATGTTACAGAGAGAGGAGGGTCCTAAGTCTGCTCTGGGGAAAGAATAGCAACTAGTCTTGCAGTTAGCTGACTTGGTTGAGACCAGCTTTCAAGAGATGTAACCAAGACTGATCAGGTTAGCAGGGATTACTCATTTCCTCTTTGTTTTGGGATAGTCCTAATCAGACAGTAACTTTTATATTTCATCATAGCCCAAACAAGTGCTAGCACTGTTTTAAAGCACTCAGAAATTCTTATTGAACCTCACTGTAAAGGAAGTTTCCACATATTGAAGTTCAAGCAGTATTGATTGCACTGTATTTGTCTGAAGAATAAATGAACTGCTCCAGATTAAAAGTCATTGTGTTAATTATCTGCTTGCCTCAGATGTAAGCACTGAAAGCCTTTTACAATTCAGGTTTTAAAAAAATGACACTTCTCATCAGCTCTGTCAGTCTGTTAAGCTCTGGGCTGTGCTTAGACCTGCAGAGCTTGGATCTGCCAGCCCTGCAAGGATGAGCCAGTGCATGTTGGGGCATCCAAATACCCAGCAAAGCCCTGAGACCCAGGAAATTCACTGAGCACATCCATAGCCAAGTCTTCAGCTCTGGGAAGTGTCAGGCACTGACTCAGCTGGGGCTCTCACCAAAGCAGGTAAGTCTTCTGTGTGCATGGGAGCAAGGAGGGCTCTGAAAGTTCAATGGGAAAGCGTTTTCAGCTGCATTTAAATTAGAACTCACAGAATAAAATAGCTAGACCTATTGCAATCACCTTTAAAAATTTCTCCTAAAAGCACTCTGCCATGCCACTTGAAGATTTTGGTCTGCTACCACAGGTATTTATCTATTAAAATATAGAACCTGCCTGTAGTACCAGTAGTCTGAAAGTTTATGTAAAAATGAGGACATCTGGTGGCCATTTAAAATCCACTCCATAACTATATTTTTAGAAATTTAAAAGTCAATATTCTTTAACCACATCTGTATCAAATCCTCTAACAGCCTGCTGTGTTCCTGTATGGAATTTCCCTTTCTTTATACTTCCACGGCTTAAGTCCAGTAGTATTTCAGGCAGCTAAGGATAACACTGCAGCTTAAAATGCAGATTGCTTTCTATAGCAACAGCAAAGCAATAGTTCTAGTTAGAGTGTGCTTCAAAAAATGGGACAGTCCCCAAGCACAGCAAGTTTTGGAAGACCTATTATAGGGTCATCTCACCAAGAGAGGGTTAACGTTACAGAGCAGCAAAAGGGGACCAAGCCAGAAGCAGAGGGCGATGCTAGGGCCATATCCTCACCCGCAGGCACCCCGTTGTCCCAAGGGTACCTGAACGTAACAGGCAGAGACAGCTCCCTTGGTGGCCCTTCACATGGCTCGTAGTGATCTGGATCCAAGCAGGAGATGTGGCTGGAGGCAGGACCTCTTGTACTATTGCCTAGGGAGGGGTTTGATGCTCTGACCTTGAGATTAAATGGAGCCCCTTGGCAGGGGGTGTGTATGAGGGAGGTGAGGTTCCCAGGTGGGGTCACTTTGGGCAGTTAAGGCTCATTAGTGCCCTCTGAGCCCTGACAATGAGGATCTTTGCAGTGGTTTCACAATCCTCTGCTTGTGTTAACCTGTAGCATGTTGAAGGTGTTCTTCTTTCTGAACATCTGTGCCATTCATAAAAGGCTTTCAGTAAAGAAGCTTAAAGCTGCTTTGAACACAACCAGGACGTTGTTTTACTGTTCCATTTCAAGTTTTGTGTGTACGAAGTGAATGCATGGGCAGTTGTGCCTAATCATAATTAATTGCATATTTTAAAAAGTAGTGTTGGATTTAATTGGTTTTGACTGTAATAGGATTGCAGTAAAGGCAGAGATTGATTAGGTGCCTTGTTGTACTCTATTTTCCATTCACAAATAAATGCTGACAGTTTTAAAGATCGGGCTGTTAGGGTTTAATTTCTTACATGTTGCCTACTGGTCTTGATTGTCTTTCTGCCCAAGTATGTCTTGAGGTAGCTTTGGTTATCTAAAGCAATAAAATTAAGTTGTTTTTTCAGTGTTACTAGAGGTGGTAATTCACTTGAGTGATTTTATTTTGTTTCTCCTCCAGAGGACAGGATTGAATTTTATTTGTAATTTAGTGTGTAGATGGAAGTCGACTTCAACAGGGAGCCAAAGCACTGAGATCAGGCAACTTTTAAGCAACTTAAAATTTTAAGCTGAAGTTGAATATTTCCTGATAAAGGAGCTGTGGAGAGGTCTTACAAGTTAGCCTTTTGATTTGTTTTATGTTTATTTTTATTTTTTAATGTAGTCCTTTATACAGGGTTGTGCTGCAGGCAGTGAAGTCCCCTATGACAATTAAAACAAAGGTCAATGGAGACAAATTCTTGCAAGCTCCAGTCTTCCCTTGGCCCCTCTGCCAGGGCTGTATGTCTAAACGCTGTATGTCTGTATGTTTAAACACTTCTCCCCAAGTATTTAAACTGAAACACAAAGTACCCCTCCCACGCTTTTCAACTGTGCCCCAGAAATTTGTTGTTCGGAGTTTTTTTTCAGGGCTTGCCCCTTAGGTATTTAAGAGAAATCTTAAGCTAAATAGTAATGCAAGTCCAGTCTCCCTGTGTTTAGACCTATTGCATTACTCTGAGATAGATTTTCAGTGTGGAGGAGTACTTTGGTGTTTCTGTGGAAAAAATGCTGGAATACTCAAGACTTCCCTTGCGTATTAAATTTATTTATACAAAAAAAAAAGTTCAAACCAGCCAATATATGCATTAAGTCTGCACTAGCATTATAGAAGAAGCTACATGATACAAATTTAACTGCATAATTCAACTGCATTGTCATCTGAAGGTCAAGAAAACATTTAGTCTATGTTTAAATTTTGAGGAAGAAAAAAAAGGAGTAAAGGTAAGAGGAAAAGAGGAAGATGAGTAGCTTTATTTTGACTGTTTGCTTTGTGATAGTCCTTACATCTCCTAAGATGGTTTTGCACATAAGCGTAAGGTGCTAGAAAGCTTTGGTTAAAAAACAAAGGTACCCATGCTTGGTGTTGTTCCCATACCCCAAACTGTGCTGTCAAATCTCACAACACCTGGACAGTTTCTAGAGCTGTCCCTCACAGATTGGCATGATGGCTTGTTCCCTGTGTTGTGACCCCATGTGCCAGGGAGAACTTTTTGATCTGATTTGTGTTTTAGTAGAACAATGCAAGACGTGTAGTGTGGACCAGCTCAAGTCTCAGTCCTGAGAGAGGACTGTGGGCAGGTAGTATGGAGATAATATTGCCTGATAGATCTTCATGTGATATATGAAAAACTGCTCTGCTAGGATGTGTTGGGTACCCTTCTTTCTCTCTTTGTGTATCGTTGAGCACCCAGAGATCCAAAAGGTACCATACACCATGGGGCATGTGTGGTAGGACCAGGAGTCATCACCTTGGAGACTACTGTGGCCAAAACTGTGCCCCGCTGCAAGCTGCTGCCTTTGCTTTGTTACACCTGTATGTCTCTCTTTGCCTTCAGAGTAGCTGTGCAAACATCTGAAGGTGCCTCTGGCTCAACATCTCTGTAATTCTCTTCTCACTGGGTTCATTTTACTTCCCTGATGCATAGCTACTAACTGTGTTATTTTTTTTCTGAAAAGTTAGCCTGTGTCGAACACATTTACAGTGACTCTTTGTTTTATGGATGGTGTCCAAAGACAGTGTTTTGCTAAATGTAGCCTTCATCATCTTCCTTAAGTGAATGAGTGAATTAGATGCAAACTGGAAGTCAGCCAATTTTCAGATCCGATTATTTCAGCCAGTCTTTACAGAGGAATATGAGCTTCCCAGTTTCTGTACATAGTATAATCTAGCATTTTTTGATAATTTTAAAAAACAGTGCAGAAACTTGTCGCATTGCTGTGGATGAAATTAGAAGATGCTGTAGCTCCTTCTGATATCAAAACCTCCATAACAAGGAGGAGTGGACAAAAATAATAATAGTCTTATGGACCTCATTGCAAATAAAATTGAAGATAAGGAATCTTTTCATCAAGTTATTTACACCATCTGTTTCTGATATATACTGAACAAGAGAAAGATGTTTCTTTTCCTAGCTGTATGTTGCCATTCCTGACTGTGTCACACACACGCACACACAGGAGGACAGGAAATCTTCAGCGGTCAAGTTTTGGTAGCTGAGGTATCACATCTTCTGTGGGAAAGAGACGTTGGCCAGTGAGGGTGTCTGTGTGAGTGGCTGCAAAGCTGTCGGCCTCTGTTCCTCTCTTCTGATGTTTACTGAAGGTCTCAGTTGAGATCACCTCTTTCTGCTAATCTGTAATTGTAGCAGCACCTTCTACATCAGTGTCTGTCAGCATTTCTGCTGTTAACTCCCTCTGTTTTCCTGGCATTTGACTTGGCTGTAAAAGTTCACTTTTGGCAAATCCGTGACATACCAAATCTGGGCTTACTAGTGATCACATCGAAAATGTATTTAATTGCTCTCCTGTAATATACTCTACTAAGATGATGCTTTAGTGGAGGAGATCAGTGGGTACGTGCCTGGATGTACTCAGTAACATTGGGTTGAGTTCCTTCCTTACACACCTTTCCCAGAACCAAATTGCACAGAGGGAAGCAGGTTAGAGATACTTCTTTCTTTTCAGAAAAGTGACTTTTACCTCTCACCCAAACATTTGAGAAGTTTTCAGTAAGATAATGAATTCTTGCAATGCCTGAAAATGTTTTTATTCTTTTCTTAGAACTAGAAACAAGCAGTACCAATGTTTATTCTGCCCAGCATTTATATTATTAATTTTCTTGCACTTTCTTTCATTACTCTACCATTATCTGCAAAGAACATGATTTATCCTTATTTCTGGAGCTTTATAACTTTTCTGTTTTACTCTATCCATTTTTATTTTAAAAAAAAATTTGGAGTAAAATTTTCAGAGGGACTAAGGTGCTTGACCAGCCTGAATTTAATTTTCAGAAATGAGCTAAGAATCAGAGTCCCATAGCAAGTCAGGGAAAAAAGAATAAAACTGCTGACTTTCCTGCTTCTTTTTTCCCTTTTGCAAATAATTTGACTTTTCCATCCTCTGTTTTCCTTTAGTGAACTGTACGTTTCATGTTTTGCTGGGGACCGTTAGCTGTGGAGTTTGTTTTTGCATTCCAGTTGATTGCAATTTATTGTTTTGTTGCTCTGTCCCCTGGGTTAAACTTACTCATTACTTTGACTCAAAGGCACCATGCAAACAAATAAAATCTAATCTAATATAATATTCTTCTCTAATGGTTTCCTTACAGTCTCTCTTCTTGGCAATCCTATTGTTCATATCTTTTAAGCTTAAGCAATGAAATGAAGGCGATTGTTGCCCTGAAGAGTCGCTGCCTCCTTTGCCTTACTCGTGTGCACAACGTCAAAGCAGAGTAGAAGTCACCTCTCGCTTCTCTGAAAAAGTAATTTTAACATGCGACTGGTTATTTTTCAAATCCAGAGGTCAATAACCCATGATAAATTATTATTTGAAGTAATAAGCTTACTGTGGCTAGACCCTGCACCACTAATGTAAAAATGCGCCACAGCAAATGTTTGACATGATCCTATCCAGCATTTCTCTGTTGTGTAGCTAATACTTAGAAACTGTGTTTCTCTCTTATATGTGTAACAGTGCCTCTCATTTCCTACGTGTTCACTGCCTTTGCTGTTGTTGTTTTGTTAGACTCACCTTTCATTCAAGTAAGGAGCAAATCATCTGAAATTTTGCTGTGCTTAAGTTTTCTAATCCTTTTTTCTTTTTATTTCCTTGTTTTAACTGAGTTTGTTTCTTCTCTTCTGAAAAATACTCATTGCACATAATCACCAGTGTTATTTTCCTGGGGAAATAACAGAATATTTTATGTTTATATGACTTAAATGTCTTGTCTTAAAGAGTTTTTCTTTATTTCTGGATCCTCTTCCTGCGAATCAGTCAATTTGTGTTTCTTACACACATTACGTATCTCCCTCAAAGTGCTGAAAAATTAATGTACAGCAGTCCCAGTAGAACACAGCCACCCTCTTCGTGCCTTCCTCACCTTCTTTCCACAGCATTCAGGCATTTGACCTTCATTGAGGAAGGACATTTATCACACCAGCACCATCTAGCCATCTGTTAGTATACTTGTCCTCCCTGGTGCATGTTCTTGTAAACGGAAGCATTATGGATCACTTTAGGCTTATAACTGAAGTAAACAGTTATGAAGGGTGTTGATGATAAGTCAAGGACTCATACACAAGAGTGTTGCAGCTTGTAATGTGGTTAAAACAGGTATCACAAATCACTCTTAATAATATTTTAGGTTTGGAATCCCAAAAATGTTTCTTGCTTCAGATCCCATGGACAAGGCAGACCTGCTGGTAGCATTGATACTTGTATTTATATAGGTCTCCAAAGCCTTAAAACACTAATGACAACAGGCAGAGAATTGAGATTTTTTTTAGTGGGGTTTATAGCTGTGAAATATTATAACTTTAAGTGTGTCAGCTCCAAGGCAGAGCCTCCTTTGTGTGTGCAAGACGTGGTCCGCAGTGCTATTGGCCGTTGGACTGTGTTATGAGAGTTTGCCTTGGGTGCCCAAGTCTTCCAGCCTGCTTCAGTATGTCGATTTGTTAATTGCAGATTTGACTTGCAAGAAAGAAAGTTTAAGACTATATTCAGCAGCACATTTCTCACTTCAGAGCCTTTTCCTGATTCATTCTTTCCAATCCTCAGCACGGATGGCTACTGCTTCACCATAATAGAAGAAGATGAGTCCGGTGGACATTTAGTCACCAAGGGATGTCTTGGATTGGAGGGCTCAGACTTCCAGTGTCGGGTAAGAAAGCGTTTGCTGCCAGAGTGTTGCTTGACTTTTTGATAGCTTACAGTAGAAGTGCAGTCAAGAGGTATTACTACATCCATGTTTTTCACTTCTGTTCATTTGGCAGATGGTTGCTCTGCACTGATTGCTGAGGCGAGTGCGTTTGTATCGCCGAATGGTGGTGATATATCTGCTCCTAACAATAATTTAATTTTTTGACTTTGCTGGTACTAGAAACACTCTCACTCAGATGAAGTTTATTTAGAGAAATGCAGTCTAATTCATGAAGTCTCAATGGAAGCTGAAGTTAGTTAGGATGTTATTTGATGGACCACAGCAACCTTTATGTCTTACATTCAGTTGCACTTTGATTTTGGACTTCTGGCGCCAGAAATTCCCTTCAAGTACAGTATTCACCTGATGGAAGAGGAAATCTCAGTGCAGGAATGGAAGATGTATAGGTAATGGAGCAAGGTGGCTCTAAAGTGTTTGTCTTTTCTATCGTTACCCTTAATGGTTTTTCATGAGTACAGGAACAGTCTAGCCATCAAGGTCCATGGAAGGTATTTTAGCCAGTTTCCTGTGAGAGCAGAAGCAGCAGCTAAATTAGTCCACACAGCTATTCCTGTATTACTCTGACTAAACTGTTTGGAGTACCTATGTTAACTTATTTTTGCAATATAACTCTAACTGATGGATGTATGTGACTTTCACAGTTCTGTCTTGCACCATTAGAGTCAGTCAGTCCCTTCTGCAGCACTAGGGCACCAATAGAGATACCTTAGGGGTGAATTAATCTCTTAGTTATCTAGATTAAGTGTGGCTGGATATGCTTGGTAGACGAAATTCTTACTCCACAAATCCTAGAAGTCTATAACAGATTGCAGTCCAGCTAAGAAGCACATCTTTCTCTCAGGTGCCAGAATGACAGTGTATATTTGCAACACAGGTATTTACTTTCAGATTGTTTGTTGCAGGACACTCCTATTCCACACCAAAGAAGATCTATTGAATGTTGCACGGGCCAAGATTACTGTAACAGACACCTTCACCCTACGCTGCCACCACTGAAAAATCGAGGTAAGGGGAAGTAAATCGACTCACAAACTGATCTATTCCTGCTTTCGCTCATTGTGCCTTAGGCAGAAACAAAGCCAAAACCAAAGCACCCTCCTCCAACTGCACATGATTAGAGACATAAGCTGTGCTAAACAGTATCACTGAATTCCCATAGGTCATGTGGGGAGTAGTGCCTTGGCCCGTAGTTGCTGATACTTGCTGTTATTCCTACTGCACACATGCAGATGTATTGAGAGTGGCACGATACTGTCCTAGCACAGACCTCTGGCTATTAGTAACCATCCCGAAGACTTAGGTTAGTCGTGGCTGAGGTTGCTTCTTGCTCTGTATGGCTTTAGCCTGATAATAATATTGAATCCTCTTTCTAGTCCCTGCAACAATCTTTACTGTTGTTTGTAACTCCACACTCATCAGGGACCAGGTCTCCAGTGGTTCATCAAACAGTTCAAGTTGACTGAAGTATGTTAAGCTTTTCTTATTTAAAAGACCTGATAATCCAGCACTAGGACAATAGTCTCCAAAGTGGATTTTCCTACTTCAAAAATGTAGCTGAAAATAGAACATACAGTATTCTGTAAATCATGCACTAATTTTTTTTTTTTTAAAACATGTTATTTGAGCACAAATGCATGTGTATTAACTTAGTAGATTCTAGGGCAAGGTTTTAGCTTCTGTGTTTGTTTAAACATCATTTCCTGCAAGTTGGTAAAACTATTTTGGCTGGATGTTCCAGAATATATTTTATAGAAATGTATTCCTAAGTAAGTTTAAATTCATCTATGATAAACTCTTGGTATTGGCAGCAATGCCTGAGATCCATGGTGATCAGGATGAAGTTTAGTCAGCAAGAGCCAGTTAAAAGTTGCAGGAGAATTTATAATCGTGGCATTTTGACTTGAAAATCCAGATCAGTGTGCAGATGCACTCCTGATGACACAAACTGCAGATACTTACACGAATGCACACTCAGAGAAAGCCTTCACTCATGTAAGCTGTTCCCTTCACGCCTATGAAATTCTGCACAGATGGGTTGCAGAATCAGGCCTATGGAGAGTACTATGTAAACATTTGACTGTTTACTAGCAAGCCATTAAAACCTCATAAAAGTCTGACTTCCAACATAAGAGTTATGTACTACTTTGTTGGTTTTTCATTTTTAAAAGTTCTTTGGACAGAGAGAGAAGCTCCAGAAGGAAGTCAATATTTGTTCACACTTACTTAGTATATCAATAAATACGAATTTGTGTTGGAAAACACTGCTATAATTTCTTCTTGCTGCTGACTGAGTTTATTTTGTGTTTAAACTACTTAAAAATACTGAACCAATGCCTAACATTGGACATCTGCCTTATTAAGATTTTAGTTATTTGGCAATACTATCTGCTGCTTGTACAGAAAGCAATAAAACAAGGTTGTGAGAGTGGCAGAAGTTGTTTGGATTGATGTTGGCTTTGCTCTGTGTGTATACGGGGTAAATAAAGCATCACCTGGGCACCGTGGTGGCAGACCCTTTAAATAGCAAAGAATATTTATTGAAAGAAAACATTCATGTAGTTGGCACAGCATTTTAACTGCTTCATGTTGCAAAGTTGTCTATTTTGTCACGACAAACAAGAAGTGTTGTATTCACTCAACATATTCTGAATACTTTTGTTAAAAATAAGCTCTCGCATTACATATTATATGGTGGAAATAGATTTCAGGAGCTGCTTCATTAAATGTGGCTCAACAGGGCTGAAGGTATCACCTTTATTAAAGCCTTAAGTAAATACAACATTCTCGGTGCCTGTTTTAATTTGTTGTTACTGTATCCTAGTATGGAAGCTCTGAGAAAAGCTGTAGTTTGTACTGTAGATCCTCACTGCAACCAGGTACAAATACTGTGTACAAGAACACGCTACTGCCAGTGCCCAGTGGTATGTAGGTAATCATTGTTTCTACTGGAAACATTTAGATTAGGCTGTGATTGACTGAGTACCGTTAAATTGTGTAAAAAAATTAACATAAGCTGTAAGCACAAAGAAAGAGAAGATGAACTTAAACCCAAGCTTCTAGGAACAACCTTCTGACCTCCAGGATTCCATGAAAAATATGTATGTCCCTCATCATTTAAAAAACAAACAGAAATTTGGCTGCTGCTGAACTTATATCCGAGGTTGTATCTCATGGGAAACAGAGTCTAGGGAGAGCATTCAGCTGCGGGTCAGAGGTTGTTGAACTGCAAATTAACCTGCGCACCAAGGTAACATCTACAAAGGCAAGTGACTTGTGTTCTCAAAGTGCTTTTCCAGACCGGGCATGTGCTGGAAAGTGGGTTTTACTCACCATCCC
>NW_009723617.1:37842-41718 GCF_000703405.1 Apaloderma vittatum | reverse complement strand
TGGTTTTAAACTAGAGCAGGGTAGATGTAGACTAGGCATTAGAAAGAAGTTCTTTACTATGAGGGTGGTGAAACACTGGAACAGGTTGTCCAGAGACCTGGTGGAGACCTCAACCTCAGCAGCATTCAGGGTTAGGCTGGATGGAGCTCTGAGCAACCTGACCCAGGTAAAGGTGTCCCTGCTCACTGCAGGGGGGTAGGACTAGGTGCCCTTTAAAGGTCCCTTCCAAACCAGACCATTCCATGATTCTGTAACTGAGTGGCACAGATCCTGCCATCACCACACTTCGGCACCCTGGTAACATTCACTTCTTCAACCCTTGTCTCCCTTTAGGATAGTGCTGCTGGGCCCACAGCTCCTGGCTGGGACAGGAACAGGGTGGGTCCTGAACTGGGAATATGAACAAGCCAGAGCCCAGGTGCCTTTCACTGGTGGCAGTGGGACTACTAGAGCTGCAAGGCAGCAGCCCTGAGGCAGGTGCTGGACAGCTCTTCCTCAGAACACAGCAACCCCCATCCCCTACCCAAAGCATACGGTGTTCTAAATACATCCTATCATTTACGTTTAGAACTTATTTTTCTGTTCAAGCTTGGGCTAAAATAGATGAGATAATCGCTCCTTTAAACAGAAAGTAAATACAAGTCAGAGCAGCAGAGAAGTTGGAATTGTTTTTAAAACATGTATATTTAGAACTGTAACGCTTACAATTTCATTAAACAATCTTAGTACAATGTGTTTAATCTAACAGTATATTACAGAACAATGTGAAAAATGATTTAATAGCAAACCATGAAAATGAAATTAATTATAATACCTGCAGTGTCAAAGTCACTAACTTGTTACCTTTTCCAGTCAAAGAATCCCAGCAGTCATTCACACTAAATGATGCTTTGGGTTTTATCCAGAATAAAATGGTATGATTTCCACAGAGAAAGGGCATTCCTTCACAGAAAGAAGATGCATAACAAGAACATTTTCAGCTAGCAGGTCTACTTGATATATCTATTTAGACATATTGGTTTTTTTCAAAATAAAAAAAGATAATTAAAAAAAATGTTCACACCAGTGCAGGGTGCCTATTAATTTTTCAATTTAATTGCAATTCTTTTTGGGAAAAGGGCATGATTTTTCTTCCCCTTTTTAATTTAGCAGAACCTGAGTTTAGAAAAAAATAACAACAATGAACTTGTCGAATATGTAGTTCCTCACTTGAGCTTTACTGACAAGTATTTCATACAAGACAGTTTCCCTCTGTGGAGTCTGTTGACAAATGCACCATTATAGATCTGTAAGTAGAAAAGGTCATTCTCACATTAAATGCACAAGTTTCAATATCAGAAGCAGGACATCAGGAGGAGTTGTAATTTTTCCAGTCACAGGTGGATTTGCAACATTCACAAAAATTACACTTTTTTTTTTTTACATTTTTTTGTATTTACATTTCAGATATAAATAATGAAATTCTTTAAGTTACATGTTTTAACTTTGCTTCACAATTATTCTACATCTGCAAGCTTTCCTATACCAAACCAACCTCTTTCTTCCATCATGAATGCGGAAGTCTGGCCTCTAATCGGTAATAATTACACTAAGCCTTTATAATGAAAGGTTGACTGTTCAAGTATCACATCATACTGAAGTTTTTGCCCCAATTTAAAAATTGGGGCAGCAAACCAAGCCACTTAGAAATGGTAATAAAAGAAATTAAACTGGGAACTCAGTGAGCCAAATAATTTATTATTAAATTCTATCAATATCTTTCTTTGGTAAGAACTATATGCAAGAGGATGATCCAACACCCCCCCCCCCCCCCAAATCATATAATATATGACATCACAGTGTCTACTCTGTGAAGGAGAAAGCCTCAAAAAATTAAGGAATTTTGTTCAATTAAGATCGTTTATAGCAGTAGCTCTTCCATGCATCTAAGTATGCAAACAATGGAAGTGTAATATAAAATTGTGATGACAGGATTTAACAATGATAAAACAAAACAAAAAAAAAACCAAAAAAGCAACTATTACACCAGTGAATGTGCTGTTGTATGCTTTGTTGTGTTTCTGGCACATGTGTGGAAAAGCCTCTAAATCATTACATAAAAATCAAAGGTTTGGATAACTATCTCATCCAACTCTAAATTCTAAAATGTGTAGGAAGCATGAAACAAATCTCTAAGCTGCCAGCCAAAAATAAAGATGTGGTCCAAGTATTTGGAATTTGTTGCCCTGTGCTGTGATGCAGGATGTGACCGAAGGGAGAAAACCCAATAGCTTACACAGAACAGACTAAAGTGGCGATATAAACTAGCTGACACAAGCCTCACTGTACATTTAAATTGATACAATTGTCTGGTGCTTCCATGGCCAGGACGTGGTGAGTGCCATAGGTCTCCTTAGAGTCAGAATGTTACAACAAAGACTAATCAGGTCATAACGCTTTAAAGTGCTTTTGTATCCAGTTTCGGATGGGTTATGTTTTCCTTGTTTTTCCAGCTGAGTCGTCACGTGATATTGACTTCCAGAACATGGTCATCCTTGCTGGGAATGACAAGTATTTGCATGCCTGTGCTGCAGTTGAAAACCTGACCCGACGAAAAGGATTGCAGGCGGGGCATAGGCAAACCTTTGTGTTCCCCACTAGCTGCAGAATGCAAGCTACCTCTGCTCCGTAGGCTGCTGCTGTCAGCTTGGTCATCCACATTCTTGTCCACAGAGAGGTTATCGTTTTCAATCCAGCTATCTGTTTAAAACAAAACCCCACAGTTTCATTCTACAGAGCAATTAAACAACTTAAAAAAATCATCGCAGAGCTCAGGCATG
Organism: Apaloderma vittatum; assembly: GCF_000703405.1. Classification (NCBI taxonomy): domain Eukaryota; kingdom Metazoa; phylum Chordata; class Aves; order Trogoniformes; family Trogonidae; genus Apaloderma; species Apaloderma vittatum. The sequence continues at coordinate 38,899 of NW_009723617.1, read as the reverse complement.
CAGTCAACTTGCCACACATTAACAGTTACTCATCATGCCTGCAGAGGTAACAATCCATGCACATTTTTGGCCAGCAGCAGATGTAACAGAGTGAATTATAGTGGTTTCTAAAGAACTGAGGTAGCATTACCTCACATTTGTCACGGGCTAGAATGGTGCACGCTGGCAGTTCATGGAGCTCTGCTGACAATGGATAAGTTGCTTGCATGAGTGAATTCTCACTACAGTGCTGAGACTACTCGGTAGTACAGATAAATACTCTGGGTGGCTGTGGTAATTTAAACTCTTCATTTAATCTGGTTTATAAGCCACAAATTCTCAACAGCTCTTTCATTTCATGCTTAATCCTTTCAAAAACTGGGAAAAATTTCAAAGCTACTGAAGACACAGTAGATGTGCAGTTCACAGGCAATGAAACTACAGGATTAGGAGGTTATCCTTGATTATAAATCCAGTGAAAACTAATTTGCACAATAATCTTTAAAGGAAATGTAAGGAAACAATATTATTCCTCATCACAGACTCAAATTCAAAGTTCCCATTAGAGCAACATTTTTAAAGTTTCAAATCGGAACGATTGAGCGAAGGAAACAAAGACACCTATGAGTACTTCATCAGTACACTTCCTCGCCTTGCTTTTCTCTCTATGTAAGAGCAGAAGAGAAGCAGAATCATTTCTGTGAGTAGCCATGTAGTCAAGATAGCTTTACCAGCATCAAGTTGCATGGAGTGAGCAGAATGGTGAGGGAGGTATTTAAACAATCTGACATCAGGAAAAGGTAGATATCCGGCAAACAACGGCATCACTTCCATGTGGACTTTGTGAGTTGCTCGGGCTGCTACAGGCATAGATATCACTCCAGAACTTTTTCCACAGACTGCCCAGTTACTGCTGTTGTCAACAACTGCAAGAACAAAGAGCAAACTCTATGAAGATCTTCTCTGAAAAATGGAGAACCCTCAGTATAGTTTTCAAGCACTTTTCAAATCAGTATTTGAACATCACTGAACATCTAAAAGCCCGCCAGCTTTCATGTGTGAAGAGCTATGCAAGATA
>NW_009723617.1:430-37811 GCF_000703405.1 Apaloderma vittatum | reverse complement strand
ACGAAAAGGCCTCAAACAAGTATCCGTCCAGTCTGAACAGCATTTATATTCCACTTGAAGGCAGATTAACGAGGGGGAAAAAAAAAAATTCTCAGTCAAGCAAAATGAAAACTGCTTTACTGAGCAGCCATTCTCACAATACAAGAATATAAGGCACAGAATGTCTGGCAGATGTCATTATCAAGATAAAACTACTGGCGAATTTTGTCAGTGTGCTGAAGAAAAGTATTCTTACCTTCATACATAAGTTTTGTTGTGCAATACCCATCTGATTCTGTTAACGCTTCATCTCTGTCAACCTCTGAGAGGTCAACAAGTCGGGTGATTGACACCTCTAAAGAGCAGAGTGAGCCTGTTTTACAATACTCTGCCCCCAATGGTGGAAAAATTTCGGTTTTCACATGATACAGTGTCTGTCAGGAAGAAAATAGTGCAGTTATCAAGAGAAAAGGGGCATTTTACTTCTGTTTAAACTGAACTGGACAGTTTATACAGTACAAACTTAGGATATGGATGTTAATGTGAAGCTATTAAATCTTTGTCATGCAAGACTCAGTTACAAGTAACGTTTGCTTCATTATCTTGCTCAGTTTGAGAAGGAATCAAACCAAATTTGATTTACTCTGTTTTTGATACCAGTAGTGAGCATGCTGTTTTTCTTTCCACGTCTGTGCCTTTCAATGCTCCTAAATGGACACCAATCTCCTTACTATTTAAACAAACTTCTACTAGTTTCTTGGCTCCTCACTTTCCAGACATATCCCTTAAATTCCAAGTAATACAGGAGTACTGCTTCATCACTCTTACCATCTTAGTCCCCAGAATAACTGTGACACATTATCAAAAAGCTAATTTTTAATTACTACAAAGTTAAATTTCTACCAAAATACCCCACTTTTTATTTCACTTAGTCCTCTTCAAATACTCCAGAAAGATGCGAGTACAGGTATGAACAAATGGTAGTTACATGCCAGCAGGTAAACAAATACTTAAGATATTGCTCAATGCCAGTTTGTAATAAGCAGGTAGAAAACATATCAACACTGAAGAGACAGAAGGATTTAACTAAACAAGTCTTCTCATGTCACTACGTTTTACCCAAGCATCAAAAGGGGTAACACAAGGCTGAATTTAGAGATGAGATATTAATATAGAATTCTTTTAATAGGAAGCTATCTAGCTATGAGCTTCCTAGGTGATCAATGGAATAAAAAGTTTGTCCATAAAGGGAAAAAGAAACATGAAGATAATGGCCTAGAAAACCCTAAATATTTCATTAGAGAAGCTCATCTCAAGCACTACAAAAACCAACTCTAATGCTTTCAATAGCAAAGATTTTCTGGAAATTGCCATTTGCTTTGGAACCCACAGTCTTAAGCCAGCAGGGGAAGAGCAGCTCAGTGACCTAAGGACAGTCTCCATGGCACAAGCCCAGGAAGGCAGAAACACAGAAAAAAGTGAAACAAGATCAAGAACAGTTGCATAAGCATTATGCTGTTTTTAACTCCCCATTCCAGCTGCAAGTACGTGATTCCACCATATCATACCAGGCTTCAGTTCTATCGTTCAACAAACCGGCTTTCCAATGATCCTACATAGGTATCAATCTTGTTATGTAAACAGAAGTTTTCTAATCTATTTCTTGACTTTCCCATTCCATATATTAGGAAACCCTATCAGTTAATATATGCTGTACTTGGAAGAGTACTTACAAAAAAGTTTTCCACTTGGAATTCGTAAGTGAACGGCTTCAGAGTAAGAGACTGTTCTTCAGAGGTAGCTGGACAAAAGCTGACTGAAAACAGGCACTGCAAGGAGAGAGGAAGCTCTTTTGTCCACTTCAATTCCCATACAAAGAATATTGATTGTTTACTGTATATGACCTGAAAGAGAATGTTTATAGCATTAGCTCCTTCCTTCCTCTGAGAAAGAAGTTGAAATGCATGTACATATGTTTCCCTGTTCTGGCATTAATATAGTTCATAAAAACAAATTACCTGGTTAGCATCAAATTACTAGGGAAGACATGCAATCAAAATAACCAACAGTGATGTTTTTTAACAATGTACATCTAAATAAAAGGAGGGATACATTTCACTGTCAGAGTCAATGTTTCAAAAGGGAACGTGTGTGAAAAAATATTTTATTCAAAAGTCAAATTTAATAAAGACATTAATAACAACATTTGTATATGTGCTTCCCAGGCACCAGGAATGACCAATGGTCAGACAAGGCTGAAAGAAACTTCAAAAGAGACTGGTTTGAAACTTAACTAGTTTACAGCTGTATTTAATTGGAAAAAATGTGCTACCTGACCTTTTCCTAAAATTTAATGACAAATTGCACCTATACAACGAACAACTTAAATGTTAACAGTGATATTAGTGATATTGCATTTGTATAGCTTTTGTTCAAATAGTGTGTAGTGCTTTGTATGAAACAAATGGACAAATTTGGAAACTTACCTAATAATCTTCGCAAGTTTTAGAATTTAATCTGAGATCTATAGGTCTAAGTGCCTTCTAAAGCATTTTTAAGAATTGGAAGTTACTCAGAGGACTACAAAGGTGTGACCTAACATCAGCTATCAGCCTTACTTACTACAAAAACCTATGTGCAGAAATGCTAATCCAAGTGAACCTTTACCTGCTGAGATTCAGGGTTCAGAGGTACCAGCTGCAAATCTGTACAGTCAGCAGAATTTTTTAGGCTGTTGTCCGAAAGCTGGAAACAGAGTTCTGACAAATTCTGTACGCAGACTTGCACGTATTTCCTGAAAAACATGACGCAGTTTGTTCAACACAAGTCGAACAGTTACGTTCAAAGAGTGTAAGTGCATAAAATTGTTTTCAAAGTATACAGCTCAGGCAAAAACAGAACATCAGACATTTGTTTCTTTCAATCTTTTCCTCAATACTTAGGAGTTTGTAGAAACAAGGCCATAAAACATTCTCTTTCACATTAAATGAAAACAAATAACTACACAGAAATAGGCTAGCTTGGTTTATCTTGTGGTCTTATTTCCAAAATAGATGAAACCACAAATTTGTTTTATTATTATGAATGAACACTAGAGGAAATGCAGAAGCTTCCAGTGGGAAGCTATGCAAAGTAACGAAAGTCCAACTGGAAGAAAAAAAATAAAAAAAGCTGCTATAAATATTACTTATGAAACTCCAGCTCCATATTTTGTAAGGAGAAAGAAACAATAAATACTTAATGAGTACATTACCGTTTGCCAGCTGACAATAAGGAATGCTTGGCATTAAAAGGTATGCAGAATGTTAATGCAATAATAGTGGAGTAAATTGACCAAGGACAATCAATGGTTACCTAAAGGAAAAATGGAACAAAGTTCTTATTTGTAATGCTTTTTGGCATAAGAATTTTGCTTTTCTTCTCATTTCTATGCAAAATTTTGCTCAGCAAATGTCTACATCTAATGCATCCAGAAGGGAAAAAAAAAAAAAAAAAAAAAAAAAGAAAGAAATTGGTATGTCAAAGCCTCATCTGAGAAAATGTTATCTTTTTATTTTCCTGTGAGTGGGATATGAAATCTTGAAGAAGCTTTTCCTATGGAAACTGACACATCCAGTTCTGAGGACTAGAAATAAAAGAAGAAGAAGAAGAAGAAAAGAAAGGCAAAAAAAAAGGACACTAACGATACCAACAGCATCTTAATACAATAATCTGGTAAAAGGTCAATATCAAATAAATTGCTATAAGACTACCATGCCACTTAGTAAAAAGACAAGTATCCTTCACCCTATATACACTGTGAGTGTTAGAACAGTAAAACTCAGATTACTAGCCAGTGGAACAGTTGGCAATGCAGGAAATTTAGTAAACATAGTGTATATTTCTGCTTATAATTCTGCTTTCTTTACTTCTGTAACATTTGCTATGATTTTTGTACATACATTCCTGAAGGGAAAACTAGTCCAATACAAGTAGGATCCTCCCACTGCCCAACACATCACTTCTGTTTTGTGAATTGATATGCCCCCATGGTCAAATAGGCTTTGTAATAAAAAGGTTAAACAACATCTTACTTTTTGGTCAACAGTAGCCATGCAGTTGTCCTGTTTCTGATTCTCTTTGTTTTTTCTGTGAACTTCTTTATTTGTAGTAGTTTCTTTCTCCACTGCAGATTCTGTGGCTGATGGCAAATACATGACTTCTAGTTCAAATTCAATCACATGATATGCAGGAGCTACTGGCAAACTGATGCTTGTGATCTTTTCAGAAGACTGAATCCTTAATGATGATTCTGAGATCTTTTCTACAGTTGTGTAGAATGGGGGAAAAAAAATAAAAAATTCAAAACCTATTCATCCCTTCCCAATTTTCATTTTAATGTGTAAGTAATGAAACTGGCCTAAAAAGCTAAATGTCATAGAAAAATACATTGTGCCATAACCATTTCCTAGCAAGGCCTCCATGTCTCCAAAAAGAGCGAGAAACCATGTTATGTAACTCCTATAACTCCAGAGTAATCTCTTCAAATGAGCTATGATCTGCACATCTTAAATAGCACTGCTATTCACAACTTCCCAATAGTAACGCTCTGTCCTTCTTAAACTGCAGTAAGGTAACCCACCACATTCCATGTAGTAGTCCCTTCCAATGTTCCAGAAAGAACTAAGAGGACAATTTGATAACAAGCTCCAAATTAGCTGAAGAGCTACTTTAGTCCATCTTGTAACACTGATTCAAAGTTTTACAACATCCTTCTCCTCCTTAGCTTCATAATTTCACTTCAAGCAAACTTAGTGAATACACATGTATCAATATTCTTGCTCACCATTCATCACCTGTCTTTAAAATACTATACATAGGGTGCCTCTCTAAAGTCTATTTTAATCTTAATTTCTTAATTTTCTTAATGTTAAGACTGTTCTTTCCACTTAGGTAAAAGTTGCTTGTGTTTGAGCAACAGAGGCAACTATATGTACTTATGCTTAAAAAAAAAAAAAAGGAACTAGAACATCACCTGTTTAAACTAAACACTGGCCAAAAGACATGCTCCATTGACATAGAGCCCTAAGTAAAAACCTGTTTGCAACTACTTCACAATAAAAACAGTCTAGTCAAAATAGAGCCTGCACAGTAATAAAAGATTGCTCTGATTCACTTGGAAATCACAGAATCATAGAATGGCGTAGGCTGGAAGGGACCTTAGAGATCATCTAGTCCAACCTCCCTGTCATGGGCAGGGACGCCTCTCAACTAGATCAGGCTACTCAAGGCTCCGTCCAACTTGGCCTTGAACACCTCCAGGGAGGGGGCAGCCACAACATCTCTGGGCAATTTATTCCAAAGTCTTGCTGCCCTCGTACTGAAGAATTTCTTCCTAAAATCCAGTCTAAATCTATTCTCCTTCAACTTAAACCCATTTCCCCTTGTCCTATCAGTGGACACTCTTGTAAAAAGTCCCTCCCCAGCCTTCCTGTAGGTTCCCTTCAGGTATTGGAAGGCAGCTATTAGGTCCCCCCAAAGTCTTCTCTTTTCCACACTGAACAATCCCTGCAGCCTGTCCTCGTAGCAGAGGTGCTCCAGCCCCTGGATCATCCTTGTGGCCTCCTCTGAACACGCTCCAACAGATCCATGTCCCTCTTATGGTGGGGGCACGAGAACTGGACGCAGTATTCGAGGTGGGGTCTCACAAGAGCAGAGTAAAGGGGGAGAATCACCTCTCTTGACCTGCTGACCACGCTTCTCTTGATGCATCCTAGGACAGATGCTCACCTCAGCAGCGGTTTCACCATGCCTACTGAATTTGGTCAATGAAATTAAAAGTTGTCCAGCTACGTTTGCTGAAAAGTTCATACCACTACTCTGACGGTGAAAGTCTAAGACCTTCCTTGCACCAAAGTACCCAGTTGCAAGTTCCTAGAACCATTCTTAATATTGAAGAAGAAAGCATCAGTGCTCTTAATACTCTGAGTTTACTTCAGGATTACTGATTTTTCAGCTGTTTGAAGACTATTAATCTTGACTTCATTGCTTACCCCTGGTGTTGGAATAGATCACCGCCTTGCTCTCAGGATGGTACAGAATAGGCATGGAATCCGCGTTACTGAGCTGCAGGGTATCCCCATTCTTCATGGCGTAGTGGCCAGTCGTCACTGTGAACTTCACCTTCTGGGGAATGCCAGCCAAAAGGCTATCTGAAGAGAAAAACAGAAATTGGTAACAGGTTTCAGCACTCAATAGCAGATGACTATAACATATTGCTAAGGCTTGTTAGCAATATTTCCAGGCAATTTGTCACACATGGTAGGGTAACTTAAAAGCATGGGGTTTTGGTGTTATGCAACACATTAAACCTAGCTCAAGATACATTGGTATGGAGAAATGGGTGGTTTCAACTTGAGTGACCAAAACCACCGTTTCCTGGATGGCTTAGATTTGCTGACTCACATACTGTGTGTAGTCTATTCTGGCAGCACAGAATTCAGTGCAATACAGCAATCCCAAAAAATTTATTCGGTTTTCTGTTAAGTTCTCCAGGTTGCAGACAGCTTTTTATTTGTGCACCTACAATGCCAGCCATACCCACATGCTCTATTTACATAAGCAGCATAACCAGAGTGCCAGTATGCACACTGCCTCTCAAATATCTGAATCACAACCACTAGCTACCCCTATGAAATGAATTTGATTAATGGCCAGTACGCCTGTCCTTCCTTTGCCACATATTGCAAACCCTGTAACTGCAATGATAGCAAAAATGCATATCAACTCCTCAACTGCCTCAGTTCATGGACTGAAAACTAAATTACTACTAACTTCTATTCATAAACCTTAATAAATTCTCCAAATAATGCTCAGTCCATGAAACTAATGGCTCTATTCAGTAATAAATTTTAATAAGTTTATATTATCACCCCTAATAATCTCAGTTCTTACACATTTTTCATAAACACCAAAGAGACTGTAGCATCAAAGAACTAACCATAAGGAGCTCAGTCAATTACAAATTTAAATTCTTCTCCTAATCAGTGTGGCAGCTCAAATCATACCTGATATTTTAAGTGAAACTACATGTTCAAATTCATGTTCAAAAGTGACACTACATGTTTCAGAGACAACCACTAGAATTAGTTGTTGAAAAGTAGCCATCACTGACAGAGCATACTTGATGGATAACTTGAAAAGTGAGAATTTACTTTGGACTCAAAATTAAGAGTTAGGACAAAAAAAAAATCTGAATACTATTCAAACCAGAAAACATTTTACCTAGTCCCATGAGAGTACAACAGAAATCATCACAACAACTTCAGCATAGCAACTGTACCTACCAGTCATCGGTTCCACTTTTAGCTGAGGCTCCTGAGAATATACATCATACTGCACAATTGGGTAAATATGAAGAAGGACAAACTGTACTTTTCCCACTGAAGTGCACAGTTGCCTGAGCGTGTATGTCCCAGGTTCTTTGGCCTTTGAAGAAAATACATGAATGGATTTTTCAGTTCAGAAAATACTTCTAGAACAAGTCCTCTACTAAAGAACAGCATGTCTCCAGCTCATTTTTATCAGATTCTTTGCATTTGTAATTTAAAGTGAGAGCCTTGTTCTCTGAGTAAGTGCATGATTTTGAAGAAGAAATACCTTTTGGCCCATTAAGATGGACACTCTAAGAGTACTGGTTGATTCAAGAAAAAACATCGTCATTAACAAGTACCAACAATCAGAGTAACTAATATAGTACCTACACTCTAAAACAGATATATTGGGGTGCTTTTTGTCTTGTTTGTTGATTAGCTTTTTCTCCCCCACTAAATACCACATACATTAAAATATAACTGTATTTTTTAAGTACTGAAATAATATTTAACAAGCAGTGAAGTGCTTATTTGGCTAACATTCATAAAATCCTACAGCATTTATATAAGGCATTTCAGCTCAAGCTATGGATTTCATACACCTCCACTCCAAACCCTGTATGAATGCTTACCAAAAAAAGTAATAAATACATATCTAATTTCAAACTCTTCCCTTACCCTGAATAGTGGGATTCTGGATGTTTTTTGATAACATTATAAAAAGCAAATCTGTAACATTTGTGAGTACACTTATTTTTTTTTCTTTTTGCTCTTAGCTACTACAGCTAGGGAATGGGAAATATTTTATTTTTCCCTGTGCCATTTCACCAAGTGTAATACATATTGATGATGGATATGATTAAATCTAAAGAATAATGTCAGAATTCATGGAGAAAAGCTGTAACAGCTTAACACCCAAACCTCACTTATACAGTTATTTAAAAAGCAAATCCCGACTGAAAGTCAGTATTATGCATTTTGACTTTAAAGTCACTAAATTTAATTCCTTGAATTCTTTATAAACAGAAAAGTATGAGTAAAGCCTTTCATAATACATACATATTCTAAACATCAACATAGGATGGCAATATCGATCTGAAGAATTTAGATAATGCTTTCTGAACTCTTTTAGAGCTTGAAAAAATACACTTGAAGATTGCTATCAGGATAAATAATGCTCATCATCAGTCTAAGATCTGCAGAAAGAATCAAACTCCTTCTGCATCTTAGAAGCACAGTCATTCCTCTTCCTGCAAAAGTAATGCAATTAAGCGTTACTGTAAGAAAATTTAGAAAACAAGTTGTCAGCAGTTTCTATCCCCTGAAGAGCTATGGAATCCAGCAGAAGTGACACAGTATACTGCTAAAATGATAACGGATTTTTAGTAAATATTTTGTAAATACTGCAGCTCAAAGCTAGAGAAGCTTTCATCATGTTATCTAGTAATGTATTGCCAAAACCCTAACATGTTCAGATTTTCCCTTTAAGGACAGGTAAGTCATACTTTGAACAACTGTATACAGGTACGTAGGATTCACACTGAGCAGTTTTCCCATGCAAAGTTCATTCAAGAAGGAAAGGTTGGGAAAATAGGAAAGTTATAAGCGTAAGGCTGACTATCCTCCAGCAGGCACCAGAAGCAGGCAGAACAAGGCAACTTTAAAGCAGAGTTGTAGCTAGCTTTTAAGCCATATCTTCTGGGTTTAGATTGCTTCCTGATTCCACTGAGCCAAAATGTCTGCTCCAAACAGTCTCTAACATCTTTCTTCTACTAAAGCTCCTTCACCTGAAACCCAGTACTACACACATACTCATTTATTCTACAGAAAACTACGTTTGCAGCCACCAAGACCTCAGACATCTCCAAATCTCCTTAACTTGTCCCAATCTTTTGAAAGAATGAGAAACCTAAAAAATTCAGTCAGCGGGTAGTTCAAATGACATTATGGCTGTTTCACAACGGATCAGCAGGGACCTGAACTCAAACTTCCATCTTGAGATACTTGCTATCCACACAGGCTCCACAACGTGCACGTGCACATGTACAAAGCACATCTCTCTGGCGCAATAGCTTGCTGGAGGAAGAATGAGAGTGAAAAAAAGGACTAATTCCAAACACATATAATATATATATTATACATAAAAAATTAGTGCATGTGTAAATCAGGAAGTCAGGAATTGAGGGAGTTTCACATACAACACTACATGGCAGAAGCAGGACTGTAATTCATTTTCTGAGGGTGGCACTTAGATGGTGGACACTGTATTTCCACAGGAGTTTGCTCATACAAATTCAGTCTTCCTGACAGAGAGAATCCTTATATTCCTGTCTTCCCATTCCTTATGTGATCAAGATGAATAATGGGGCTAAGTTTAATTCTGACATCTTCTAAATTCAAGTTTTTGAAGCTGAGTTTAACTTGGCCATACTTCTTGCAAGTAAGTTTAATACATTCACCAAGTGAAAAAACATTCTACCGTCTTCCACAGTGAAGCACAAGCTATCAACCAAATTTAACCACACGGTCAATTCCTAAGGGCTAGAAAATGCATTCCCACCAAGGTTGACTCAAATGACAGGAGAATTCCCTGTCCATTTTGGCACAAAGACAACAGCCTTCTTTCAGGGGAGATTAAGGTCTAGAATGACAAAAAGCAAGCCACAAGGGGAATGGCAACACCCAAGCCATAACAGGAAGCACTACGCTATTCTTCAGCCAGAGCTTTTAGCTCTTCTTTCATGAGTGCTACATTCACTCAACAATAAAACACATACCTGAGTATTGAACATTATTTTATTGACTCCTGGTTTCAGTATTAAGTTGTTGCATTTCAACACATGAGCCCCATCTTCTAAGGTCACCCCTGAGGGCATATCCAGGGAACTGCTGCTCTCTTGCCTTCGTAGTAGCATGTGCACGTTTTTGCAGATAATTCCGGCTGTGTTCAAAGAGTTATCTGAGGGACTCCGTTCATACATTTCATAGAGCTCCAGCGCTGGCAAGTTGCTTCTTGATAAAGGAAAGCCTGCAACTTCATGTGGAAAGTTGATAACACCATTGGAAGTTTTGTGCTTAGTCAGCCACTCAGCTGTTTTTCTGTAATTGTTTTTTTCGATGTTGAAGTGCACATGGATGGCAATCTGATCCACTTGGACAGGGATGGGCATTTGGCTCAGCAAAGTCAACTCGATAGACAGTTTCCCACCCACATGGACAACAGCATTCGGAGGGTCAAAATGCAGTGTCTTCAACTGTGCAAAGGAGTGCATAGGCAATATAACCTTTTGACCTAGAAAGAGAAAAACAGGGATTTCATCCTTCTCCAGTGCTGCCAGAGATCAGCAAATCTTTTATTTTAAAAACTTAAGCCCTAGAATTAAAAGAATTAACAACTTTTCAGAATGAATCCTTCCACAACATATCAACACTTCCGTATTTCCATTTTATCTTGCATAGAAGAGAGACTTCAAGATGCTGACATTTGTTTTCTAAGTTACATATACTAGAATTTCAGTACTCAAGCTACTAAAGACAACTAAACTAAGACAGCTTTTAAGCAAAAGTTTAACATTTCACTACTACATAAAGTGTTCTAGACAAACACAGTAGCATAAAGTAACCAACTTCCCAGACCACACATATTAAGAGTAAGTACAGTTTAAGAAACTAGTGACTGGTGCCTTGACCCATCAGCTTTACCGTACAAGGGTTTTTCATTTTTTTTTCATATTCCAAAAAGTAACACTGAGACAGTAGCAAAACTTTTAATTAAAAACCCAGTCTAAAATAACATATTATTTATGGTACTTTCATTCATCAGGAAAAATCTTCACATAAAAATGAACAGTCTTCAGATCTACAGGAAGTATTCCATATGAATTTGAATTATGATTAACATCCGAGGACAAGGTATTACTGAAGCAGCAGAAAGAAAAAAAGAGGAGAGGTAGGATGGTCAAAACAATAAGCTGCAAGTGAATGGGAACAGACTGAACATCAAAAGAAATATCACAGAGCTGCCATCTGCATCTCAGCAAAGTTAGGAATGGAAATAAACCCAACGCAAAGAGAAATTATGAGCTGTCAAAGCAGAGAAACAGATAAGTGAAGGAAAACAAGGCTTTCCATTATTCAGGATTTCATCTTTGACTATTCTTAGTTATTGCACAAGTTTTACAAATGTTCTGGGGATGACAGGAAAGGAACCATGTTGGTTCAGAAGCTATATACCAGGTAATGAAAATAATCAGAAAAAGACTTCCAATCTACTTTTAGGGAATGACCAGATTAGACCAGCTTAAGTTTTAAGTATTTAAGAACCAGACTTACCTTGGTTCTCTGCTTGCTGATTGGCAAAATCTAGTATTTCTTGGCAAAAGCTTTTGCGTTCATCTTCTGTTAAGTGATGATCACCAGCTAAAAGGCTGCTCGTTTGAAGATAACTAGCAGAGTTAAGGAAACATGAAGTAGAAACCTACAACATTTAGATATTTGACTGAAAATGAGACAGTTCAAATACTTCTTTTCAAATCCTTTGATACAAGACCTGCAATTCTCATCACCACGGTCTTCCATCAGAAAAGAAGCAATAGATCTATTATCATCTGAGAATACTGTAGAGTCTCTACTTCTTGCAAACCTACTAAAATACGATCCATTATTAACCTTTCTTTCCTCATCTAAACAAAACAAAACAAATATCAGTGAGCACACAAAATTCATTATTTGACAAAAGATAAATGGGGCATGCAAGTCAAAGACCTGGTGCGTTGCATTCTGCTGACCAGCTTTTAGAACTAAGTAACTTGAGTAATTGATTATATTCCAATTAACTTGACTGAGAATCTGACAGCTACGGTAAGTGATGCTGTAACAGCTAAGTCATACTTCTGAATGCCGGGGATACAAATGCTCATTTAAGTACTGAGCAATACTACTGGCTCAGATTCTTTAAGAGCATTTGCACTGAAGCAGAAAAATGTAAGAGTGCTTAAAAATGATGTTTAAATGTTTAAAAATGTTTAAAAATAAACATTGTAAATGACCCTGCTGAAAATTAAGTCTAGTTCTAAAAACAAACAAACAGCAAAAAAAAAAATCAAAACCAAAATACACTACAAATCTGAGTTTAGCTTAACTGATTTTCAACTACAGTAAGATTCCTAGTAGCATCCCTTAGAGACTAAAATACGAGCTTCTTAGGCTAAGAAATGAAAAAGATAAAACTACTTTTTTTTTAAAAAAAAGGCTAAAAGGATCATTCAAAAAAAATAAAAGCTGGTTTTCCTTGCAATGTCCTGCAGAAAGTACTCTGTTCAACTAATTACCCCAGTTTGGAACACCTAAAGGAATTCCATTTTTAACTATGACATCAATGAAAGCTAAACTCAAAAGAATTAATGAAAATTTGGCATTTTGCTATAGTACATAATATCCTGCATGCAGCACAACAGTTCAGCTTTGAACCAAGTGACTGAATTTAGCTATCAGACTAGGCAAAAACAGAAAGCAGAATTCAAATTCTGCCGTTTGTAATGCCGAAAAAGAACACAACAAAACACAACGCAAAAAGTCACTAGACTTTTCCCCACACCTCCCCCTCTTATCTTAAAAGTAGCAAGAGTACAGCAATACAGATTTAATAATTAAAAAAATGCAGCTGTAGCAGATAGAGTTGGTGTGTGAAAAGTATGCAGAAGGTATCAAAGGGAAGAATTTGAAGCCTGTTAAAAATTAAAATTGGGCCAAATCATTCTCTCAAAGTATTACTTAATATTTATGTGGCATTTAGAGATTTCATTCACACATTGAAGACAGATTTTACACAACTTAAAAGGAAACAACTCCCAACTCCCTTCTGAAGCAGAGATCAAAGTCAGAAATAAAAAAAATAAATAATAGCAAAAAAAACATTAAAACACTACGTGCCACACCAAAGCCACAAGAATTCTCCAAGCCTCCATTTTAACTTTTTCCAAAAGTCACCATCACAAATCCCAGAAGAATCCTTGCGAAGTCAGATATAGGAAAATGGTGGTAGCAGTTACAGAAAGCCCAGAACTTAAGATCCTTTAACATAGGAAAACACTAGGATGATGTATTTACCAAATGAAAAAAAAAGTACCACATGAAAAATTCCATAATGATGAAATAAACAGAATCATAAAATTGAACCAATGACAAACTTCACACCATCCATGCTGCACTGCTCTCTAGAGCCTAGATATTAAAATGCAGAGCAGCAACTATATGCAAAAGGCTTTAAGTGAACCAGATGTTAAAAAAATAAAATTAAAAGATAAATAACCCAACCCACCTCAAATGAATAGCAAGAATGGAAACAAGAAATAACTCTGCTGTCTGATGTTTGGCACTCTCTGCTGTTAAACAGAAGTTACACATATACCAGAAAAACAATCAGAAGTATCATTTTCTCCAGTCTTGATTTTTCTGGCTCCAGCTTTTAGAGGATACTTTTCTATTTGCCCGAGGTGTTTCTGACATTCAGCTAACTGTTTTCTTGTATGTGTGACAAGCAATGCCCAGCCCTCAGCAAGGTAGGTTTTCAGTGCTCCTTGAAGGTAGACTTCTGCCTTCTGTGGACCTTTCTTCCTCCTTCAAAAACCAAGAAACGAGTATGGAGTGAAATTAGAACCTTCGCAGTCGCGAGAACGTAGGCATTTTCAAGAAGCAGTGATGGGAGAAGAACATTGCATACAAATGCAGAACAAGATGCGGTGAACCATTATGCTCTTTATTTTTCTCCTCACATACCAACACACTGGCCTACCTTAAGGAAGCAGAACTGCAGTCAGTGCAAATACACCCTGTCAGTGAAAGGCTTCATATGCTGAGCCATCCCCAGTCAGAGCAACTGAGGTGAAGCCACCTCCCACAAAAGCCGTCTCAAGCTTCTGAGAGTTTTAGCTAAAACTACACTTGCTCAATTTTAAAGCAGGAAAATGCTTCAATGAAAATAATATTGTACCACTACACAGCAGTTCCACGGTAGTCTTTAAACCTAACATTATTCCCTCAGGTGAAAAATGAAGTTAATTTAGGAGAATCTGTTGTGGCTAGAGGATCAGACCTATGCTTTACATAGGTGAAAAGCATGTCCAAACGTATTTTCCAAAAAAAAAAAAACCAAACCCAAACCCCATCACTTAAGACTCCTAAGATCTTCTAAATAAGAAAAATAAAATGCAACAGAAAAACAATACAGGAGGTTGGTTCCATTAGTGGAATTTAACAGCAGGGATAAACACAAAAAATACATTTGGAAATTAGGAATAAAATCACTGTAAGTTTCACAGTGAGGGAAACATATTTCACATTCATATCCTCAGCTATGAAACTGATTACCCTCCAAAGAAAGTCTTCTGGCTTTTCTTCGGTATGTTTTCTTAGGGATACATAGACACTTATGTAGCTAAGATAACTATGAACTTTGAAGAAAGTCACAAGCCACCTTACAAAGCAGGCTACAGTAAATGCAAAGTAATCTCTTTCTTCCCGCCCCCCCCACTGTCCTTTTCTCTCTATGAGAAGAAAGGATCAGGCTAAAGAACATAGGACAGTTAAAGACAAGAGGACTAAGTCATGAAGTGAGAATCAGGATTTGATATAAAGGGATTGCTGGTGGTCATTTTCTCTTTTTTTTTTTTCTGAAATAGAGCCTGCAACTTACGGTATGTTTACATTTTTTAAAATACTTTTGAAAATTTCTGTTTAAATACAATGCATTTTCCTCAAGGATTATATTGAAACTTAAATGCATTAGCTTTGAAAAGACATTTTAAGCACTCATTTACATATAAAATTCTGCCAGGTCCTTTCCCACAAGCTTAGCTGAGCGAATTCTTCCAATATTTGTGTACATTTCGATGGTGGCATGGGATAGATCCTGTTTAAAAGAAAAAAAATATTATAAGCTTTATATATTTTTAGTAGCTCCATAGTATTTCACACAGATTCAGAGCCAGTAACTATGCTACTACAACAAAATGACCACAATGAGTCACTTAAATTTCCCTAGCACACAGTATAGAGCAGTTTGTAACAGGTCATCTTTGCTTTTTCTACAATTGGTCATTATGCCATTTTCCATGTTTTAAACAGCAGAAGAAAAAAAAAAAAGCCTATTAAAAAAATTAGATAAGGCAACTCAAACCCACTAAACCAGTAGGTGAGAATCAGTTTCAAGTACTTCTTTACACTTGAACCCTCTTGTCTTTTTTTGAAAGCACTCATTTCTCAGTGGCTCCGTGCCAGTGGATCATCACTGCAGCACTGGGCAGAGTCTCATTCCAGGATACTCCACAGCATAACATCATTAGAACAATATTAGAGCTTGCCCCAGAGACTCACAACTAATACATCAAAACAAAATCAGCTACATACAGCACGTGGCACATGATTCCTTCACTAAAGCGGCACGTAATACCATTAACCATATGAACGTTTGCAGGATGTAAACCTACAATTAAACGCAAAATGCTAAGTTACAACTGGAATAAGTACTTTAGCAAGAGCACTTTAAAGGAATTTTGCTTGAAGCTAAGCAAGCCCAAGTTGAAGTTTCTCAGTCATCTTTAAGCCTATCTTTCAATACAGCCACCCTGTCTACATGTCACCTTCCTTACCTTGCCCTAAGCTTGTACTAACCAACAAATCTTTCTCACAGAGGTAGCAATTACAACATACCCTATGCACAATCACTATTTTTTTTCCCCAATAATCTTTGGACAGACATATAAAATATTCCACATCTTATTTACAAATCTGCAGTCTCTTCTGACTGTTAGCAACCTTCCACAGAAGCTCACTCTCCTTCACTTAGTGTATTAAGGACTACTCTAACAATCAAACTAAATTAAGAACTTCCAGCTGCCTAAATATTTTGCAGAGTATCCGTCAGACAGATATTTATTCCTACAGGGCAGGAAAATGACCTAAAGTGAGCTCCCAAAGCCTTTCCTAGGTCACTTCCAATGTTTCTCAAAGAAAGCCTAGAAAAATCACTTCTTTCTTTCCTTAAGAGTTCACAATATCCTACACTACATGAAGTGATCAGTCCTTAAGAGATCAGTATAACCAGAGAAATCTTAAGACACCAGCTACTCATACAAATGAAAAGCTACATTCCCCCAAAATTAAGGTACAAGTCGACATGCTTGTAAAAGATTTGACAGTTTTATAAGAGATTCTGAAAGCTGTTGCATGAGACTAGCCACTGAATGAGAACAAAACCTTTTCTGATAATAAAAGCTCATCACTTATTGCTTTCAACACATCTGAAAATCTGCATTTTACTTTCCAGACTTAGAGATTTCATCTGAAGATACAGTTTCATACGACCTAGAAAACTACCTTTTATAATGTATCCAATACCTAAATTTCTGTTGCATAAAAGTGCAGTCAGAAATACAAACAGGAACAGCAATTCTTTCATTGGTAAACTCTGCAGATGCCATTTAGTTTCTTAAATTTAGGAAGACACTGCTGAGTTTAGCAGAGAGCTTCAGATGCAAATCACAACTGAGTATGTAAGAGCAGCTAGCAATTCTGAAAGATCTAGCTTGGGTTCAGCTATCCAACTAGTCTTATAAAGAAATTAAGTATAAAAATGAAGCCTGGTATTTACATATGAAATCTTAGGAGAATTTTTCTTCCAGTAAAACTTAGTACAAATCATAGAATCACAGAATGGCCCAGGCTGGAAGGGACCTTAGAGATCATCTAGTCCAACCTCCCTGTCATGGGCAGGGACGCCTCTCAACTAGATCAGGCAACACATGGGGACCGAACGGGGATCAAATCTGTGACCTTGGGGTTATTAGCACCACGCTCTAACCAACTGAGCTAACTGGCCCCCTAATCTTCAGGTTAAAAACAAAACAAACAAAAAAAAGGCTCAGTTTTTCCCCAAATTTTCCTCAGAACACCTTAACAGCAGTACTGCAAATATAAGAAATTTCAGAGGAAAATTATTTAAGGGAAAAAAACCCAACCAAACTCAAACACATTCCTGCGATAATCAGAGTTCTTTTGTTTTATTTAACAATCTTTTATTAAAAAAACCAAACAAACAAACGTGGAAGATCATTACAATAGCTCCTGATAAGGGAGCTGTCAGGAAATAAACATGCATGTTAAAGCACAACAAGAATTCTCATGTTTCAGTCTATTATCCACAGATGTCCCACAGTTTATATAAAATATTCAACAGTATAATTTAAATCACACAAAACTCATTGCAAGACGCAAATCTAAACCATTCAAAAGGAAGGTGAATTCACATACCAATAGACTTCTGGGGAAGATTCAATTAATTCTGAATTTGGGATAGCAGAATATGATAGCCATGCCATCAGCTTTTTTAGTACCTAAGTATACAAACTTACAGATAATAAACTTCAACTCTTAACTGCAAATATTGAAGTTAATCCAGTATTTGAAACTTAGGGCCCACACAGGATTCCAGTTGTAAAACAAATCAGCCTTGTTGTGTTCAGTGTGTAAACAATAACATTTGATCTCAAAATACAGAAATAGAGATTTATATTCTCAATGTTACATTCTCAGGTTTGAAAATGTTTGCCCTAATCAATCTACAATGCAAACACAAAAAACTAATATAAATAACCAGAACTCAAACTTACTAAGTAGTGTTTTTCAAAAGCTTCTACAGATGATAAGGCCTCTTTAAGTTTCTTGTAAGGGCTCTGTGATGCATTGGCTTTAGAAAAAAAAGAAAAGTCACTTATAAATACATTCCAATTTCAATAAAACATACACATCACGTTTTCCTTCAGTAGGAAGTGGAGAGACAAAATTAGTTTTATGTGGGAAACGTCACTAACACTTAAAGACAGACCATGAATTTCTTCCTCAGGCTCTAAAATAAGATCAAGAAAAGCTGTTTCATAACTGTGTGTGCACTCACGCATGTGAGTGATGCTCAAGGTAGCCAGGTAAAGGCAAGCAGCAGTACAGTAATCATACCAACTTCTCCACACAGTATTTCATAACATCAGTTCAAGCCAGAAGTATGCACAATTGTACCGAAATACCATATTGTGCCAAGACTAATAATGTCACAAGTCCTCACTGCTGGATTTATAAATCAGCATGTCAAGTATACTGTAGTTTAAAGATATTTTACTACTTTAAACAATGTACGTTGAAGGAAAATGGGTAGCAAGACCAAGTTTTTTTTCTGAAGTAACCTGCTCAATTTAAAAGTCTTTGCCAGACCAAGTAAGTGTCAATATTTCTAGAATAAAAGAGTCCCCATTTTCAATAGAGGCACCATAGCACTCAATTAAGAATCGTACATCATCATACCTGCAAGAGCAAGTGAAGCATCAGCCCCTCAGCTAATGCTTCAAAAGATACTATTTTTTCTAGCATATTTAACATCTGAAAGTTTCTTCCCTTCAGAAATACCTTTGTGAATAATAAAAATCCACAAGAAGTAAATAAATTTGATTGTTTGGCCACTCAAAGAATAACACTTCGTATCTCCAGTTGCAGGTCATCCACTTGCATCAGATCAAGGGTGCTCCATTTCTTTTCAAATACTTTTATTTTTAATACTCGTCTGAAAGTACTAAAAACTTTATTCGAAACCAGTACTGCT
The DNA here is from genome assembly GCF_000703405.1 of Apaloderma vittatum. Lineage (NCBI taxonomy): Eukaryota > Metazoa > Chordata > Aves > Trogoniformes > Trogonidae > Apaloderma > Apaloderma vittatum. The sequence goes on along the minus strand of NW_009723617.1, from coordinate 18,833 downwards.
CAAGACTATTTACCTAAACGCTGATAAATGGAGCATTAATTAAAAAAACTTATACCCACAACAGTAAGAAGGTGCACTGATTTAAATTATTTCAAGTAAAGTACTAGACACATGTGAAAAGAACTCTTAAGAGATAACAGAGTTCTATGTTTACACATATGTAGTGATACTTAGAAATTATCATGACTGATGTATTTATACGCTATGTATTTAAGACGATGTCAGTTTTCAGAAAGTAATACCTGTTTCAGGGCGTTCTGCTCCCAAACCTGCTAACAGATCAACAGTTCTGTTAAGGTCTTCTGAATTTGGTCCCTTCTCTGACACAAGTCCGCATAGATAACCCAGAGATTTTAACTGTAAGAGAAATCAGATCCTTGTTTTCAGCAGGTTACAGAAATCAATATAACACTCTTATTCTATTATATCATTCCTACAAGACATTTCCATTTCTGTCATATTATACTGCTTATAATATTTGTATTAAAGTTGCTTCATGGGAAGAAAGCAGATAACCGCTAAGTAACTGTTACTGTCGAGTAGAAATTAATTTTACTAATTAAACTGCATATAAGTTACTGACTCTGATAACACTGAAACAAATGCATATATGCATGTCCCTACACATATAACACCTAATCAGAATAAATCCTGCTGTTTTTCCATATAAACATGAACAAAGCTCAAGATGTTTGTCAGTTATCACCAAAGATAATTTCTAGTAAATGTATCTGTATTTTTGAAAACTATATAATCAAGAAATGTAGGCAATCTCCAGTACACTGATTAGACAAGCCTGCAAATTCACCCAGAGTATTGTATTCAGCTGAAAAGCTTCTTGAAAAAAGAGATTATTAGCATAGCTAATGGTGTTAAAACAGTGCCACATAACTACAATAAAACCCCTTCTAGACAGCAGCTGGTAGGCTTACCACCCAGGAGTCAGGAGAGGATACTGCCTTAAAGAAGGTCAGTTCTGTTGGTCATTCACTTAGAATAACTCAATCAACAACTAAGGTAAGTCAGCAATAGAAAAAAGGTCTAAGCTTGTCATATCACTCTATGCCACATAGAAAGTGATGGCCATTAGCTTTTTTTTTTTTTAATTCCACTTAATTTTGTCACTAGTTGCTAAATGTCTTCCATTCAGTCTGTTCCACTTTACTACTATTCATTTTCCTACATTTTTTTCCCTTTACCCGTTGTGTTAGAAGAGCTATGAGCAGGAGGAATATTTCCACTTCAGGTATACACCTTCCATATAAACATGTAAGGAACACGGAGAATTTGAGGCATCCATCATCACTTCATAGAATTGTTTCCTTTATTCTGATGTCCCCACTCACTTGCTTTTTTTTTTTTTTTTAAACAGTAGCTCTTCAAGGTGAAATTGTTTTTCCCTGCTTTTGTAATAAGATGAGGACCTCCTAGGATTTTAAGTACACTGAAACATGAACAAACTATGATTAAAATAAACAGAAACTATTCTATGGGCAGTGCAAACAAGAGAATGAGCTTACGCTGGTATTCAGAAACATTCACAAAGATCAGTGTATGTTACTTCAGTAGTTGCTGGAGTTTGTCATCCTTCTAAACTGTTTTTCAGCAGTGGAAGAGTGTAGCAACCTTACATAACAACTCTTTCATAGAAATGGAATACGTGGAACTTCAAAAGGTGTTCACGTAACTAGGGAAGGGGCTTAACCAAACAGGCCAATTTACAATTTTTACTTAACGATAAGGGGTGGTGACTAAAAAATTGCAAATTATCACTTACTTGCCTCTTTCACAAGCCACCAAGGTTAATACCTTCAGTGAAGTCAGTATGGTAGTAATAGATCCCTAACACACCATAGAAATAACGAACTGTGTAAACAGATCGCTGTAATCACGATTTGTAATGGTAAAAGCATCTGAATCTGGGCAGCCTCTCCTGCTATAACTGAAATTCATGCTCCTTCTCTCAGTCGACATGGACTGAGTTAGTTTTCGGATTTAATTAGCCAGTCATTATCAAACCAGTGATGAGGGACTAGGGGACAGACAAAGAGGTGAACACACCCTAGTTATTCCCCAGCCTCATCTGACAGTAGAAAAACTGAATATAAGCCTGGATGTCTCATGCAGATTAGAATCAAGATGATATGCAGAACCCTATAATAAATTCCACAATAAAGTGCAAAATCTGTTCCACAAAAACAAATGGTTTACTTCAAAATTGTAATACCAGAACGGCAATGTGTTGGTTTCTCACCTTCTCAGTGGCATAGCTCCATAAGCCAACCGTGTGGGAAACATTTGCATCTATTTGAGCCCTATCACAGCAGCCTTCTATTCTTTGTAAGACTTCCAAACAACTCAAAAACACCCAACAGTCCAAAGCTCCGGGAGGAACAGAGACCTGAAGATGAACAGATAAAATTAACTGGGAAATAAATATTAGTCAGATGAGGAAATACTTCAGCAAAATACTTTTCTTGATACAATGTAGCAGAGCTGCTCAGAAGAGCTTACTCTAAGAACACAAAAAAACTAGGCCAACTATCACTGCCTTCTGAATAATTTATATATATTAATTCATGAAACAAGGACAGCTAAGCAACTAAACAGCACTTACATTAACTAGATTTGACACATTCACCAAGATGAAAGAGAAAGAAAGGATAACTGATAGGTACTAGTACCTGGAAAAATTCCAAAATTTGGAAACTAAGCCTCATGAATGCAGAGTTAGGAAAATTTCTGTAAATACACTATTTTCCTAATGATACATCAGATCTAACTGATACTGAAATTAAAAGTACACTAAGAAGTAGATTAAAAGACCTACAAAAATAAATTAGTCTAAGTTTTCCAGATTTGTTAATCAAAGGATAAGACATCTGTCATGAACAACTAATTAAAGACTGGAATAAATAAACAAACAAAAAAACCCACACAATGAAAGAAAGAGGGGGGAAAAAAAAAAAAGGCCAAGAAGAGATTATCAGTCAGGACATGATTAAGACGGGGTATACGGATATGAGCATATTTCAAGAATCAGGACAAAGATAGCCATAACTAAAGATCTGAGAAATAATCACAATAATGGCGTCTCAAAATCTTGTTCAGGAACAATGCAAAAATATTCCTTTTAGAAAGACTATAGAAGTCTTGAAACCATAATAAATTAGGTAATTGGCTGACACGACAGCAAGGTTCAACATGCAACCACGAAGCATTTGTTAAAAAGATTAAGATCTGCGGTTTGAAAGAATTTTCAGGAAGAGAAAGATTCCAAGAACAGAGTAGCTTATATTTCCACTATGTGTTCGGCAGGGTCAAGTCCCATGAAGAGGTTTGCCTGTATTAAGAAAAAGCATCACAACAGGGATAACTACAGGGTATATGCAAGTAAGCGTCACTGTTTCACAGCCTGAACACCTGCACTCAGTTAGGATCACCATGTCAAGACTGAAACAGCAGAAATAAGCAGTTCAGAGAAGAGTCCAGAACACTGGGGGCACACGACAGACGTGGGGTGGAGCAAATGACAAGCTGCAAATACTTATTTTGGAAAGAAAAAAAACACTATCTCTGGGAATTTCAGGTTAGTTTTAAAAGGCATGAAGGTGTTAGCAATGCATCTGAAGTAAATTTTCTGCTTTTAAGCAGATGAACAGATGGGACTTACAATCACAATGTCAGACAGGCAAAAGTTAGCAGCTACTGTTACAATAGCACAGATAATGCTAACAGACAAGCAGACACCCACGGGATTAAGGACACAGATGAGTCACAAGGTGAAATCCAGAAATATTCTCATGCACACTGTGCTGTTCTTAAAGATGTATTTCAATTCACAGACATCTGTGGTCATACATGGAGGATGATCAGTGTACGACATCCCCGATAAAGCCTCTTTAGAGGATTAAAAAACAGCAGCAGAAACTGAAGCACGGAGGGAGAAGGGGTAGAGCATGGAGGCACGCAACACAGCAAAAAGATTTGAGTGTTGTCACTTGCTTCTGTATCTTTCTCCCGTCGCGGGATGAGATTGTTAGAGACACAGAAGAGGATTACTGGGCACTGAAAGGAATTGCAAAGAACGAACCACAAAGGGCGATCAAAGCAGGGCAGTAAGAAGCCCTACTGTAGGTACTGCTTCTCATTCAAAACTGCTTTTTTGTTAAGACTACTAACCTGAATGTCAGCATATTAAGCACTCTGCCATATTTTCATCAATACAACACTGTCATAGATTTAGATGAGGGGAACCATAGTTCCAGAGACTGGTAAGAAATCCAGGAAAGAAGCAGACAAATTTCCTACCAGCTTAAGAAATTAACTTTCCAGGTGAAGACTAGAATACTTTAATTAAATACAGACTTGGTTTTCAGAGGTGATGTCTCCAAACTGCTTTCCAAAGACATCTTCACAACGCAACATTCATCTGCAGCACTGCTACAATCTGTTATTACAGCATTATTTTAATAACCCACAGCCAGTGCTTACTGTATTCTAGCCACCAACATCTGAACTTCAAAAAACTTGTTAGATCATCATTGCATAAAATCATACACATAATGGAATATATTACACTGACTCACTTCTAATAACTTGAGTTCTTGCACACAGTTGTGAAGAAGCTCCAATGCTCGCTGGGAAACTTCCCATGGCCTCTGCAGGAAGATTAATAATGTGCACTGACGAGAAAACAGATAACTACGCAAGTCCAGTAGAGTAGCTTCTTGATTCTGAATTAGCTCTCTCTTCTCCATGTCTATTGGTTTTCGAAGAATTAAACCATTCCAGCTCCTCACTGGCTGGCAAAAAAATGTCAGCCAGTTCGCACCATCTAAGTAAATAAAGTTAATACACAAATATCAACCACTGCTTTCTATCAAAATCTCTTCTTCCTCCCTCTAGAGGCTACAAGCTGGTTTATTCATTCTAAAGATTATCATATGGATAAAGGAATTCACATCTTAACTTCAAAAATAAAACAAAAAAACAGCAGAACCTCCACAGCAACGCAGATAACTGAATTTCAGAACATTCAACCCTCCATGGGCATTTTGCCTTAATTGTATATTTGTTATTAGTATAGTGCTAATCAATTTGTAAAGTATTTCTTAACAATTAAGCATACCTGAAGTTCAAAACAAACAAGTTTTATCTACCTAAGTGTTTCTTACTCAGAAATCATGGATAGATGTGCCCCTACTTAGCATCAGGTTCAGCCAGGACAAACATACTTCACTGCAATTATTCCTGTACTATATATTTACCAAATTGATAACACATACCTGATTAAAGCTGTTACATTAAAAAAAAAACAACACCCATACGCTTTAGCTCATTAAAACAGTTTAAAATTATTTGATACTTCTTCCACAGTAATTTTTCTTGCAGAGAAAGCTCAATCTTTTACAGTGCAGATTAGGCACATATTTCTATTCAGTTTTGTAGTGACTGCAAAATGTCTCACATAATTTGAGGTAAAACTGAATGCATTTTTCCAGGAAGCTCTTTACTGAATAACTTAGCAGTAAGCTGTTAAAAAAGCAACTGTACCTCAGCCAGATCAATAGAGTTTCAGTGTTCTGTTTGTAACCATCATTAAGAGCAAAATTCAGCTTTTCATTAAAAATTGCTTCAAAGCCTCAGAGATGAAACCCAAAACTTTTAACAGACTATAACTGATGTACACTTGAGTTTGCATAGAACACAAAACAAGAGTACAAATTGCCTGGGGCCTCCTCATGGCAATGTACCATCTTTTACTCCTCTGTACGTGTATGGTACCCAAAGCACTGGGTTGTGGTGAAGATATTAAAAAGTTAAATAAACTTAAGTGTATTAAGACACTTACCACCAGCCCCAAAGTTGACAACATATTGAGAAAACAAGGCATCCAGTTCATCATACTGCACTAGCGCATCCTCAAATTGCTGCAGCATCTCAAAGACGAAGGCCAGTTCTTCCTTTTGACACACAAGCAATACAAGGAGCATGTTACTGATCTCAGTCACATCTGGTGTTACAGTCTGCCCCCGGCCATACACAGAGCTGCAGGAACAACTTTTTCTAACATTCTTCCCCTTCAGTATTCAAACACACAGGGAAATCTGCCATTATAGCAGATGCACCATTTCTTCCTAACGTAGGGTGCTTCACAAAAGAAGATTAAGTCATACAGGTATGCCAGTAAGTTCTGTTGTGTATCTAGATCCTGATCCGCTAAAAAATACTGTTCATATATCTATTAAAAATCTGAGTTTAAAAAATAAATTAAAAAAACCAACAAACCAAACAATATTGCTGAAGCCTCATCTCCCATACCAGCAGTAATCTCTTCCCTTCTGTTTACACTATAAAGATATCAGCTGTAGTAACAATAAAGGTTCAGTTGTACACAGAGAAGAGAGCCAAAGTGGGAAGCAAAAAAAGTCTGAGAATTAGATGTATCATATGCAAGAAGTTGCATGTGAAGTCAAAGGAGACATGAACATGAGCTGGAATTGGTGATGAAAAACAGCACTACACAGGGACCAGAAAACTGCAAAGGAATCAAGATCTTTATTTCTATCAAATGAGTTTCTAGTTTTTTCTATATCAGCTAAAACAAAGATGTATTTAGAAATATAAAAAAGGGAAGTTCAATATATTATCTATATCCGTTATTTCAAAATAGACATTTTCCTAAAAAAATCAACTCCACAGATACTGATAACTGTCTAAACAAAGAAAGCATAGCAAAATTTATATTACATACCAATTACAAGTTTCAATGTCTGCACAGGCACATGGGACATATACCAAAAATTCAAGAGCAACTACTAGAACACTGTCTAGATACAATTCAATTGTTTCAGTTGAGGTTGATAAAACTTTGACGAGCCTGAAAAGATTCTCCTTCTGTAACAGCATTGTATTACAACATAACACAAACAAGATCTAAAAATGCTGCTTCTATACCAGTCTTCATATTTCCTGCTCAAACTCTTAAAGAATGAGCAGAACATTAAAAGCACCAGAAAGCCAACTACAACAAAAAAGCACCATTATTATAATCAGGACTCAAATACTTCCTACAATTTGGAGAAAAAAAAAAAAAAGAAAAAAGAAAAAAAAAAGTCTTACCTGGACCATGAAATACTCGCAGAAGCTCCACCCTGGCTCAGTCCTTTTCTCTCTCAAAGTTCTCATGTCATCTTCAAACTTGCCTAAGTTTTTGGTAAAAGACATGAGAAGCAATGTCCTGAGTTTGGTCAGGAAGGCATTCCAAGATTCCTGAGAACGGGAAGAGTCCTTCAAAGGGTCAGAAAGTACCACACATCTGTAAAGAGATTGATAAAAATTATTTTTGAGGAGGCAAATATAAAATTCACATATAAATGCACAGTTCAATACTGTGCATACCTGATGAATTCAAGTGAACAAAATTAAGTTTTTCATTCAACACTAATCAGAAAGAAAAAAACAAGTTGAGGGTTATGTTTGTCTGTTTGGGGATAGGTATGCTAGGGTTTGAGGCGGGTTTTGTTTTTGATTGGTTGGGTTTTCATGGCTTTCTAAAAAACTCTTCATTGTAAGTTTAAGTCTATGATATAGTTTATGAGTTATGTGTTTTCCACAAAATGAGTACTATAAAGCTTTTTTTTTTTTTAAGCAAATAATGGATACATTATTCCAATTACTTAAAGATAAGTAATGCCGTAGCTATTCAAGAGAAAAAAAAGTCTGCTTAGCAATATAAATCAGTGGAATAATAATTATAGTTACTTCTGGTAAGGATTATGCAAGTTTCAAATCAAGATCTATTAGATCACATATAGTCAGCTTTTCCTGAGTCACTTAAAATAATCCTCCATAATATATTCTTACAGTACCTCAATTTGTTTTTACACATGCTATGTGCTAGAACTTCCACTGCTTTTCTCAGAAAATACATACATAAATAAACAGATCCCATTAATTCACAAATGAATCAGCCTTTCTCGGATCATTTTCTTTCTGCAGTTTTTCTATCACAATTTAGTAACATTTGAAAAAACACTGCTAAAGTCTAAAGGCAGGAAAATCTCTCATCCAAGCACATCATCATTTCCGGTTCGAAAAGTCATCCCATAGCAAAATGGTTAAACCAAACCAACCAAACCATTCAAAACCAAAAGCAAACTCAATCAGAGCGTTCAGACTATCAGCCCAAATAATCCTGTAACATACCAAACACTGTTTAGGCACAAAGAAAGTGCTGCCAATGTACAGTGTGTTATAACATGCTGACCTGCCAGTCACTGTCAGCTCACAGCAAGGTACAATGTGTGCTTCCATCTACTCTGTTCAACTTCAGATGTTTATCCTGTCACTCATTCTTAGGGTGAAAAATCTCCTGTTTAACTCTCGAGGTTAAAAGAAGAAAACGTAATACATATTAGACTCAGTGAGAAATTTCAGAATAAGGAAGACTATTTAAGTTGGTTTCAAATTAAAATTTGTATATTTTATTGACTTTAATAAAAGCAGGAACAGTTTTATATATTCATTTTCAGTTTCCTCAATAAAAACATCTGAGGAAACTGGCTTTAAGTCAATTACCGCAGAAAGGAGATTAAGTGAAAGGCAGGAGGAAGAACAATGGTAAAAAACAAGCCTTATTGGCTCCATATTCCCCTTTCACCTCACTCCCACTGCTTGTAAATCTGGTAATGGTTTTGCAAGAACCTAGACCAAAAAAACCCACAGTTCTAAAAAGTGTTTATTTCCACACTGTTACACATCTCTTAAGCAGGAGGAAATACTTGAAAGCTTTTTGAAACACATTTCAAAGCCACCAGAAATCCAGGAAGAACTGAAAATAAGCTTCTCCCTTTATTGTCTGTGTCAGTCTTCTTTGAAACATAGGTCTGATAGTACCAGCAGATTGAATGCTGGACACCAAGGGAAGTCCTTAAATGAGGACGGAACCTGTTACATAGGGAGTTGAGATTTTAAATCAGCAGAGTAGCAAAAAGGTTAAAATGTTTGCAAGTAAAATAATGCTTACCTATCACTTTGTTTGTTACAGAAGTCATTTCTTATTTTATCTACTATAGAGGTTCGGGGAAGGATATTTGTTTTGTTCTTTTTCTTGGCATCGCTTTCAACTACCACAATGAGCCAGTCCACCGAGCTGTGAGCTTTGAGAACATTCTGCCACTTGGTGATGTCATCCTTGACTGTAGTTTTGTACACTTCCGTGTCCTGGGATGAGAAGTAGTGAATCATCAAACCAAACAGACATTCTGCACAATCTCAAAAGGCAAATTTTTTTTCCAACAGAAGACAAACAGAAAGGTACATCAAATAGAATCAGTGACAATAAGTTCACTTACCGAAAGGAATCAAGTGAGGTCAAGTATAGTAAGGTTTTGGTCTTTGAATTTAATTCACTTCTGGTATTTTGGTTAACAGTAAATATATATTAGTGTTTGGTATATTATCATTCTTCAGATTACTGGAATTAAGGTTTTAAACATAATCTGAACTCACTTTACACATTCTTGAACTTGCAAAAAAAAAAAGTGTGAAATTACAAAGCTAAGCTATTTTATTCTTGCATAGTAACAGAAGTGTGATATTTGTGCCTTCTAATACTGGTCAAATCTTAATCTGTTTAAAAGCTTTGGCATAAAAATCAAAAAAACACAGCAACATTCGGCATTCTTTTGGTTTTAAACAGATCTCTTCAGACAACTCTTAAGGCTGTTCTGGATCATTTTTGATTGGTCAAGTCACCTTTGTCCTTCAACTTGATAACTTATAACAGAGGTCAATCAGAAAGCAGGAAACTATAGAGAAACAGAGTGAAGACATTCCAAATCTTGCCTAGTTTCTATTGCTGCATATACTAACACCTGACACATATTGAAGATGAACTAAAGGAAAAATGCTTATCTTAGTATTTAACCTCATGAACAGATCATAACCGAAATACTCTGGCACATTTCTGTATTACAAAGCAAGAGTGCTGTGCTTACTGCAGTAACACTGTTAGATCCCGGGGGGTTTTCGTGACAAAATACTGAAAATAGGTTATTCAAAAGCCTGTCCTCTTAGTGTCAAGCAACATCACAAAGAAATACTGCTTATGGCACAAAGTACTCAAGCTAAGCTTTGTTTCCAATAATATTGGGTATGCATGCCTATGCAATGTAGACTTAATTGTTCAAATAGGCATGAAAATCAAATGAAAAATACCAGAAAGTATAAGCCGAAAGTCAAAACAATTTCATTTTTAAATCTCAGTACTCAGTTTTTCATTATGTTTTCCTAATACTTACACAACATTCTGTCCAATAAATATGAAGAAAGGGAAAAGTCAAAAGGGCCTTATTGCCCTCTTTGGGTAGTAGCTCCTCTTTAAACTGAACAAAGTTAGATTCTAGATGAATCATCTTCGGAGCACGGCCATAAGACCTACAAAGTTTAAAAACTGAAATTAGTGGATCAGACATCCATAGCAGAATACAAAAATGAACCTGTATTTTGGGGAAGAGGAATAAACTGAAATACTCTGGTACTGGAAACCCACAAACTCTGCTTACTACAGTTTGTATGAAGTTAAGTAATATTTGGTATCACTTGAAATGAGACAGATGCTCCTTTTTGCAAGAACAGGAGGTGGAAGATTCTCAGCTTTCATTAAAAGATTTTCTGCATCTCTAGGACCTCTAAAAGCAGAAAATTCCAAATAAGAAAATTCCCAAAGCAAGAAAGTACATCTAATTCCACATAAGTTCTACCTATATTCTCATTAAGAAGCAAGCCTGTCACTTTCCGAACAGGGCTGCCAAAGCATATCAAAGTGCACACCAAGACAAAACCACAAACCACAAAACCAGAAAGAGAAACACAGCATTACTACAGTTTCTCTTTAGGTGAAGTTCAACATACCCAAAGTGTGGAAATGATCATCCTGAAGCATACAGCATTTACTTTGATTATCTAAGCTCTCCTTTCCTCGTGTCCATTGTTACATTCAACTCAATTTATAGCAAAAGCTTCTCAAAGCACAACAAATATACACTTTCCCAAGTTCAAAAGCACACGCTGAAACAGTATCACAGAATAAAGGTTTACCTCCTCCATTCCATCGGTTCTCTAGGAAGCTGCTGAGAAAGTGTAGGATACAAGGAAGTAAATAAATTCTGATCTCCAGCACCTAAAAGTAAATGGCATTAATGTATTATCATGTACAAATTATAGAAAAGATATTAATAAGCTATACTATCAGTGTTTTGTTGTTTCAATTAAAAGATGTAATTCTGTCTGCTATGTGGAAATTGGACTCCAGCACTGAACTAGACAATCACACACTCTCACAACCTAATACAACACTTTAACAAGGCACACAAGACATATACAAGACACAAGACATATAAGACATATAACCTCCTATTACAATTTTCCATATAGCCACATAATCTATATACCAAAGACAATACCATTCATACAGGTAGTTCAACTCTAAAAACTAAACAACCAACCCTTTAGGCTAAACTAAGCATATTAAAAAACCCCTCAAGAATTGAGATTCACAAACCAGACCAATTAGACAGTGGTTCACATCCCTTCTGTAGCTAGGCCTACCATAAGAAAATTAGTATTAGCACATGCCAACAACCCCAAGGTCGCAGGATTGATTCCTGTTCAGTCCCCATGTGTTGCCTGATCTAGTGGAGAGGTGGCATCCCTGGCGACAGGGAGGCTGGATTAAAATGATCTCTAAGGTCCCTTCCAGTCTAGGCCATTCTATGATTCTGTGCTTTGCTGGGTTTGATTCCTCTCTCCCCATTACTCTAGAACTGCTCATAACACAAGACAATGTTCAGAAACGTCAGGTCTGTTAACACGGTGCAGGTCCCCCAGAGCTCGCCCTCCACCACGACACACAGATCTGTGGTTAGGCTTTCAGCACTTGAGCGGTACTTTGGCCAGACAATGTTTGAATCCAACTACTCCACTCACCTTTTCCCAATTTGCTCATCTATATTATTTCAGTTACCAGCCACTAGTACAATTCTACCACCACACAATAAAATTAAAAAAATAAGAAAAATTTCAAGTTTGATTAAATGCCAGAGCAAGCAAAATCAGCTCTTCTGATGTCTGACCACAATAGCAGTTATTCAATGATACAATTTCCTAGAATAAAAAACAATACAAATAAAAAAAAAACCACACTACTATTAATGCTTTAGCCTTAAGTCTCCAGATAGCATTTTACTCTTGGCCCTTCACCTTCATCCTCTTCTCTCTGAATTAAGTGTACCATACAAAATCTTAGATCTAAGATTATATACAAATTTCTAAAATAAATACCAAAACAAGTGTTAGTTTTATTGTTAATGCTATCTTATACCAAGTTACAACAGCTCTATGAGCTAGGCCACGGAGAAGAGACTGCCTATAGAAAGTGAAACGCAGCTCAGGAAACGCAGCAAGAAAATCACATCAAAATGATAGTCCATGAGGCTTGGAGCCTGACTGAAAGAATGAACCATGTATTTTAACTCTGGCACATAACAAAGTGTTCTTTCTGTACTGCACCAGAATGTATGCCCCAAAAAAGTTCCAGAATTCAACATCTTAAGTAAAAAGAACCACTCCAGAATACAAAGGAACTATTGAAGAGTAACATTTAAGCATCTCACTATTCCAGACAACCACATTACATCATCAGCTGCCCCATGGGCACGGACACCTCCCACTTATCCAGGTTGCCCAAAGCCCCATCCAGCCTGGCCTTGAACACTTCCAGGGAGGAGGCTTCCACAGCTTCTCTGGGCAACCTGTTCCAGAAGTCTCATGCTCTTCTGTATATACGCTTCTGAAGCATTAGTAGTTACTAGCAAAAAAAAAAATAAAAAAAAAAAATCTTAATCCAAAGCCTCTGGAGCACCTATCTCAACTTCCATGCCATGTATGTCTGAATCAATCTACTCCCCATCTGGATGTCAACACACATATCCCTCAAATAAAGAATTCCTGGGAGTTTGTTTGTTTTTTTTCCTTTAGGTGATGCCACTCCAAGGACAGGATGGTCCTGTATATGACGTGGTAACTTTTAACTAACAAAATAACAGAAAGCAGTAATGTTCAACTGACATACATTAACAAGAAGCAGATCTGGAGAAAAGGCAGAAAGGAGAAAGCACATGTTTGCTTTCTTTGCACACTACAAAGTTCAGAAGGTATGCCATGCCCTTTGCCACTTTTCTAAACACTTCACAAACAAATTAAGACAAACAGGTATCTCTCCAGAAAGCAAAGGCAAATAAAGCAGCAGAACCTTAAAAGGGTTTGATGATAATCTTAAACCAAACACCAAATATTAGTTAAAAGTTAAAAAAATAAATAAAGTTAAAAATATTTCTATGCTTTTCAGAGACTTAATGTCCACCAAATTGACATCCAAAATGTTAAGATGGCCAGGTCGGGCAAAAGAGAAGCAAAACTTACTCAAATGAGTATTGATTACAAACCTGGCTGTAAAAACTCATTATGTAAACAAAGTAAACAATGTTTATATCTTGTCAAGGACAGGCTGTATCTTTATATAGCAACTCATAACCATAAACCTAAACCTGGGGAATATTCTGAAAATCATGTCATCCAAGTGAAACGGGCATCTAATGCCAAAACACCCCTTGTTTCTTTTTCAGCCTAATACAAAGGTGACTAAGTATCCTAGCAAATACAGCTCTAGAAGACCACGTGAATGTCCAAACTACTGATTTTAAAGATTTTATGCTATTGGTCCTATGTTTTCCTCTTCTCCGTTCTTTTCTCCTTGTCTTTCTCCCTGGTATTTTGGTAGATCAAAGTCAACACAGTTGTCCTCACTTCCCTCTATCCCTGTCCAGGACACCTGTTCTGCTGCAAATCTGCACAGGAATGATACAGGAACCAGAATGACCACCTTACCAAGACTCCCAGAAGTAACACAGACTCTTTGCAGCAGCTGTCTGATACAGAAGAACCATAAAATACTGACATTTTTTTTTGTTTGATATCTGCCTTGAAAACAGCAAATTCCCCAAGAAATTATTTTTTTCTGACACTTTCCAAACTTCTTACATGCTTATAGGTTTTGTCACTGTAGTATCTGAATGTCCCACAAATTTTTTGCTCTAGAGGAAACTATCCCAACCCACTAACCACACAGGCAGTGTAAAACGAAAACTCCTGAGGTCAGATGACTAAAGCAGACAAATATTTTCCTTTGATACCAATGACAAACCCAGTCAACTGAGCTAAAAGGCTTCAAATACTTTTAAGAGAGCTTAGTGCCAAGACTACACATTTCTGTGGTTTTATTTAGTTTTTATCCCCAAATATGAGTCACAGCTATCCTTTCAGACCCCACTTATTTTTTTACTGATAAAAAGTTTTGCTATCAATCTTTTTTCATAATTCAGTAGCCTATGATAAGTGGGTTCAACTTAATATTTCACAAGCAGGTACTTTTTTTATTATTTGTTTCTTATAAAGGTCCTCCTCCCCTCAGTCCAGATTCTTGTTCAAAAGAGGTCTAAAAACTGAAACAACAGACAGCTTAATTGCTATAGAAAAATCTTAACTGATTCATTGGTAGCCTGCAGAAGAAAATCCTTTCGGTAAATCTCTACATCATTGCTTACCGCTGAACTAGTATTAACCCATATTTTACAGATTTACTAACAAGAATATGCTGCTGCTTCTCATGACATATGTAACCAGGTAATTAAGTACAGAATAATACTGGATCAACTACATGGTAGTGATGACTTACAATGCAGACAGGAGCCCTGTCTGAGAACAGGGAAAATGCATTTATAGGATATAGTTGTTTAAAGGGTCTCACTAGCAGCAAATCATTCTAATTGCTTTGGCTACATGCCACTTCTTGTTGGCACATGTTCATTATATCTACCTACTAGTAACAGAAGAACTTTTGAATTGAGCTCTTCCAGTCCCAGAAAAAGATTCTTAACTGCAAGCATTTATTTTCAATCCAGCAAGATGTCAAATTCTTCCCACTTCCCCTTTACTTTTATTAACCTTTTCTGTTTATACTGCTCTTGTAGATATTTGCAAATGTTTTCTATTCTTGGGCCTACTACGATTTCACTGATGATTTTGTTCTTGCTGTGTCACAGCACATTCTGAACATAAATCAGGTGAAAGCAATGCATCCCATTCTCTCTGAAGATTGCATAGAAAGTTCACTGTACTGAGACATAGTATTGACATGGAGAACAAATATGCACTCACACTATATATAAACAGATATAAGAAGTTGATAAAGAATATTTAACAACTTCATGAAGATAATTAAAGAATAGTCTGGTAGAAAAGCTCTGGCAAACCTATTAATTACTTAATTCAGCAGGATAGTCTTCAGTCTTCAGCCTCCTCTTTCCATAGAGCTAATAACTTAAGCACAAACCTGCTACATAAGGATGAGTTCTTTCATCAGAACACTTGGTTAATACATATGTGTAAGAACATTATATTAAAGTTCCAAAGGCTTTCTCAAATTAAAGTTCCAAATAGGACTCATGAGAAGGAGGCAACATTGTTTAGGTTTCCTATGAAAGTAACCTGGATCATTTTCAAGATTACATGAGGTCAACATCGCAAAGAAACTACCCAATTTCAACATGCCTGATGCAAACACCCAGCTTGCTGCTTCAAATGAGAAAAACAATTAATGATGCTAAAAATAACACTTCTACAGCAGTGAAAAAGCTAGAAGCTGACTCAAAAGTTTTGAAAATATACAATGGTAGCAATGAATAAAAATTGCTACAAACTTGCATTGAGTTTGTAAGGTAATGTGCTAAAGCAAGCATAACCAGAGCTGGAAATTCCCAGGTGGGTTTACAATTGAGTAAACCCTACAGTATAAAAACATGACTCAAACTAATTTGGAAAGGAGTTATCATGGCACTCAGTGCTAACTGACAAGAATGATTTAATACTAAATGGGATGCTGCCATCTTGACAAAAGGGGAAAAAAATAATAGACGAACAGCATCTTTCTGTGAATATACTACTCCTTCCACATTTAGAAAATAGGGTTGTCTGTCTGCCCACAGAAAGCATCTGTAGAAGTTTTTGGTTAGACATCTTGCTTGGCTGAATTCTGTTAACCTAAACTCTCTGCTAAATCTACAAGGCTTTTGCCAGTAATACAAACACCATAATATACGGCTAATACATCTAGGTATAAATCCCAAGGACAAAATTATTAAGTTACAGTACTGATACCAAGAGAATAGTGACAAAAACCGTATTTGCAATTAGTGTCAAAACCACGAGCCACTTGGAAGCTATCATGTTTATTCTACACGTCTAGGTGTGTATATAGAAAGCGGAATTCAGGATTGTAACAGTACAGCAAATAACTACTGCTACCATACAAACTAACTAAAAGGTATGAAAGCATAATTCACTTTACCAGAGAAACATTCCTTTCAGAGTACTATCAAATTTGTTTCAAGCAGATAAAAAATTTTGTTTACAAAACATCTCTGGTATGCACAGCGTTGAAAGTAAATTTCGTTCCAGACAAAACTCCCTCTTCAGTTCTCCCTCAACAGGAATAAAGCCTAAGTGTTAACAGAAGTATTTCACAGTACAAACATTTACCTGACAGAGATTAATTTAACTCTTGTAGCAAGGGAAAATATTCATGTTCTGAGATAGAACCTCATTTAACCTTCACTCCGCCTTTCATGTAACCAAAAACTAGCCATCACCCCCTTTTGCAGGTTTGTTTTGCCCTCCATGCGCACCTGCTATGTGGGGCAGACATCCCAGACAACTCCAACCGCCTGAAATCAGAACCACAAAACAAAACTTAAACTGTAATTGTTGAGCAGCTTCTAATATTGCTGCTTTGAATGCATTTTCCAACTAATTAATACCGAGCCAACAATTCTTTCCCTGGAAGACCAAGCTTTAGCTCCTCATAAATCACCGGCAATACAATGCTTAGAAGAGCTTTCCTTCAAGTAATTTTTGTGGAATATTTTTGTTCAAAATATATTGGTCTCTTAAGTACTCCACTTCTCAGGACAGACTAAAAAGGAAACTAAAGCAGCTAAAGCAAAACACATTGCCCATCAAAAGCATATGTTTTAAAGTAGCAGCAAGTCACCCTTGCTACATTCACCAGAGAGGTTATCTCTGAGCACTTTTGCTCAATTAGTCTTATTTTCCAAACTAGGTTGTCTCGCACAAAGCCATTCTAGCCCATATAAGTAAAGATACTACTGTCGTGCTTGTTCACAGCCCCAGAAATTATTCCTTCAGTCCAGGAGCAAGGCATACAAATGACACATAATGGTAACCTTGTATCTCATTTCTAAGTACGCTGCTATCATACTGCACAGCGATATGTCCCTAACATTTTGCAACCACAAAGTACACTCACCTGCTACATGAAATTAGTATTATTTTAAATATCAGATAACTAGGCTTGACCAAAATCTGATGAAATTTAACATTTGGAATTTTGCAAATTTCCTTGCGCAGAGAGGCCAAAGTCCTTTTCTGCATTCACCAACAAGAAAGTAAGCCTGAGGTAAAACTGCATGTACTTCAACAGACTGAAAGATACGCTACTTACTGAAATCATACAGGAACAATAAGGACTAGCATGCACTAATCATATACACATACAGAATTTCCAGTTCTGAATACATCATAATGCCAGCAAACCTAAAAATCAATCCCCCAAGCATGTGAACAGTGGCATAGCACCGACAAGGAAATTAACTACATCCTTTAGATGTCTCCAATATTTACAGATTTCTGACTTTAAACCTAAAGCAAAACATATTTCAAAAGTCTTGAAGTAGGTGAGTACAGAAATAGTTACCCCTGACTTCAGCTCTCAAACTGCATCCAAGAAAAGAAGTTTAAGAAAAAAGCACATTTATAAAATAGTCTGAAAAAACATAAATACAGAATTCCATAATTACATAGTTAGGAGGTTAGTTGGATTTTTTTTTTAAATACTGATACCAGCCAAGACCTTAATCACCAATAAATGCTTACTTTGCAGTAAGACAACACACACACCTGTGAAATAGTTTCTATTTCACACTCCCATAAAGTATTCCCAGAGTTTTACTGATAAAGTGCAAATATGTAGTTTGTTATGGCATCAGTAGATACTTCTGACTAAGAACAAACTGCCACTGCTTTTGTTAAAAAAATAAAAAAAAAACGCAACAGAAGTCTCTATACTGATCTCATTCACCTTTTTTTATCAAGACCATTACAGACGTAGCTCAGGCGCTTGTTTTAAGTGAACTTTGCGTGCAACCTTCTGTACCTGCAAGAGCACAGGAGCTCAATGCTTTACACCAGGACCAGCCTGCAC
>NW_009723617.1:0-399 GCF_000703405.1 Apaloderma vittatum | reverse complement strand
CCCCGCCCCGCCTGCCTCTGACACCGAAAAGAACTAATTCATCGCTGGAGCCACAAAATCCGATTTGTTAAATAAACTGTCTCAGCGATGAAACCAAAGCACAGTAGTTAAAGATTAAATTATAATGTCAGTGGGAATCCATCAGTGGGAATCTCTCCTCACCACAGAGGATGGCTTACTTCTAGCGACTTCTCTTACTCAGAGCAAAACCACATGGAGCTTGCTGGCAAGAAGTTTGGGGGTTAAGATTCATTGTCATTTTTGACTCCCTTCTCCTAAGCACCTGTAAGCACCGAAGTCATGTTTTGTTTTTTACTATAGCCCTATAACATACAGGAACAAACCCAAGCCTGTCCACTGCCATTGCAAGGAGGGGGCAAAACTACCCGCCAGGAGGCA
>NW_009723616.1:0-6359 GCF_000703405.1 Apaloderma vittatum | reverse complement strand
TTAAATAAATAAATAAACAAATAAAGATTGATTGATTGATTGATTGATTGAAATAGCCCAAATTTGGATTTACGTTATAGATAAGACAGGATTAAATGGGAGCTATCAATCAGAAAGTTAATATTTAATCTGGATTGAACAAGTACTTTTTATAGGTTTTCTCCTCCACCTTCCCTCCCAGTGACAGTAACCCTTAAAAAATAAATGTATGCCTTAAGAGCATGAAGCAGCTTGAGCTATTATGAAATCTAGAGTACTACAGTAGGGTAAACCCTTCTGTGTTTTGTGAAGACAAGGAATCTAAAGCCTAAATTGCTGGCATGGATTGCAAGGCATTTTGATTTTTTCCCCTCCTTTCTTTATTACTAGATTTCCTTCCCGCTCAATTTTGGCAAGTCATTTAAATTTATGGGTTATATTTTAAACAGAAAGGGTGGCACTGCCCCACCCTCACAGTGATACAGGGAATGATATTTAGATTCTTTGGTGTAAGAGCAGCAAAGGCACCCCAGACAGTTGAATTGTAAGAAATGTCATTAATAAACCTCAACAAATTAACTACTAGCTCATAAGCCAATATCTTTGTGTCCTCTTGTGATATTTTAGCCTGAGGGTTTCAGACTTGCTGAACGCTTATCTGTTATGTAGACCCTGAGAACGGAGTAAAACAAAACCTACAAAGTGAGAACCAGCCGAAGGAGGGAGTCTTGCAATGCCAGGACGATGTTGCCTAAGTAACAAGGCCACACAGAGACTAAGGATGTGAACATCATCCTGCAAATAGATAAGCTGCTTCAAAACAAATTCTGAAGGCCACTGGGCTCAGAGCAGAAATCTTTACCTTAATATTCTTATATGACTATAGTCACCCACTCTTCGCTTAAATCGTGCTGAATGCCACCCCAGTGGAGGGGAAAGATAGTATATAAGGAGAAGTGAGGGCATGTGTTGTTGGGGGGAAAAGAGCCCAGAAGAGGAAGAGGCAGTCCATGGACTGTGCTCCTTCTCCTTCACCCAAGACAGGGACGCCTTCTTGGTAAGAATTGTGCTTCCACTTTTTGATGAGTAATACCCGGGACAGTATTTTGCTAGCATTATTACCATATATTAGTGCTACTGCAGAGAGTGAATTTATCAACGGCAACTCTGAATCTTGTATCTGTCGCTTTAATAAATTACCTATTGTTGGTTACTTTGCAAATTGTCTCAGTGAAAGTCCTTAAGGGGGCTCTGAAACAAGCAAGTGCTTAGCTGGGGTACGTGCCTCTCACAGCCGCATACTTTTCATGAAATATCTCTGTATCAAATTCACTATGGATAATCTTTTCACGCACTGAAATCTGCTGATAAAGGAAGGATTCATTAAAAATTATTTAGTGCTATTCATTATGGAAGCCATACAGGTCTCCTACTTGTCAGCAGAGGCTTCAAGAAGCAGTCTGAAGACTTTGGAAAAAAATATAAAAAATCCCTCAGTTTAAAAGAAGAGAGAGAAAAAAAGAACATTTTTCTACACTTCTGTAGGAGCTTTAAGAAACCAGTTTGGTTTTCAATAGTGTCCCTGTGAATAGAAGCCAGATGGTCTTTAAACCAGTATTTTCCCCACCATTTTAAGCATGAAAGCCACTACTCTGATGGAACTGCAAGAAGGAGAGATAGGGGTGGCAGGATACAGGCAGCACACAAAGAAGAAATGAGAAATCCTTTAAACGGGAATGAAACACACTGTTTGACAGCTAGAAAAGGGGGGAGTGTCAGGAAGGTAAAAGGGCAGGCTCCATAGGGGTAACCAGAAATAACGGAGTGTAAAGTAACTGGAAGTGAAGGGGTTATTATGATCATGGTAGCAAAGTGAGTAATTTGTAGTGAATAATTGATCCAGTGCCTTTATCTTTTTTTTAATTTTTTTTTTACTGTATCTCATCAAGAAGATCACAATTTTCTTGCATCTGTTCCATCCTGATGATTCAGTGAGAGATTTCTGCAATTGAAGCTTGGTCTGTATACTGAACAGAAGCAAAATTTATTGTGAATATACAATATCAGAAATCCTAGTTCGGTTTTGATGGAACACATAAATCACATAGTATTTTGTATTTTCTCTAATTAGTGAGTGTAACTCTAACAATTGCTGTCACATTTCGCCCAATTATGTATTCAGAATATGTTTTTCATGAATACTCTTTTAAAATGGACTTTCTCTCCAAATGCCCATGACAGTAGACTCATTGGCAAGAATATTACTGCAGTGTTTGACAATCTAGGGACTTAAAATTCCATGGTACGTTATTGTTAAAGGAGAAGAGATGACATGAGAGATCAGCCCAAATTTCAGCATATATAATTACTGTCCCCATATGAACACATCTGATATGGTCTTCATTGAATGAAATAGGTCTCCAAGCCTCTACTTGCTTCTCGCTATAGAGACACTGGCATATGTGTGACTAAAAGTAAATGTGCTGATTGCTCAGATATGAGATGGTCTGAAAAAACCTCCAAATCAGAAAGTCCCAACTGCTTATGATGGAAGCTAGAGGGAGAATTACATGCTCAGTAACTAAGTAAATGTTTGTTTGGAAAACTAGGAAGACCACCTGAACGAACTATGCTGGAACAATAAAAAAATTTAAATGAATTATGAGTGTGGTCCTATTTAAAGACAATGCCTTAACATTACAGAGGGTAGAGTTCAGTCCCGTGAAGGTCAGGAATACGATTAGCACACAAGCAACATCATTCAGAGATATAAACAGCAGACAGCACAAAAGGAATGCTGGTAACAGGAGTCTGGAGCAAGGAACTGTCCACAGCAGTGGACATTGTCTACCTTGACTTCCATGAGGTTTTGAAAATTGTTGCCCTCAGGATCCTCGCAGAGAAACTGAGGTAGTATGGGCTAGATGAACAGCGAATGAAGTGGACTGAAAACAGCCCCTCTTCAAGGGTAGCAATTTGCCAGCCTTTCTAAGCAATTTGCTCTGACTAACACATCTGTGAAAAAAAACCACAAAACTTTCATTTTAAATTTTTCTTGATGTAACTTTTAACCATTGAGTCCTACCCTTTCTCCATGTACCTCCAAGAAGTCTCTGGTCTATCTTTTCTATAGCTTTCCATTAGGAAGTTGAAGACAGAAACATGATGCTTGCTTCTCTTTAGACTGAAAATACTCTGTTCTCTCATCCTTTCCTTCCTGTGCCTGAACAGAGCTTCCAGGTTTGTTTGCTCCAAAATCTTTGTGAACACTGAAGGAAAACTGACTGGGCTACAGTTTTGAAGATGAATTTAACTTTTTGCCTTTCTTCAAAGTATTTTGGGGACAGAAATTTTCTTTAGTCTTTCTTTGGCTGCTAATGTGCAAATAGAAATCTTTCTGGTTGCTTTTCAAATTCATTACCAATTTCAACTCCAAGTGAGCTTTTAATTTCTTAATTTCATCACTACATGCTCAGGCAAAACTTCTGTATTATTTCTTATGGCCCATAGTGGTTCACCTTCTACCTACTAATATTTTCTGTTTGAACTCAGTCAACTAAGTCATCCTCTTGCCAGAGCTGCTTAACATCCTTCTTGTTGGAATAGATCTTTCTTTTGTCCTTGATGAGCTATCCCACGCCATTCTGCCCTTCAAGGGAGCATCCCATGAGATCTCACAACTGGTTCCTTGAACAAGCCAAAGTCCAGTCTCTTGATGGCAAGAGTCATTCATTATTCTAGTAGATGTTTGCTTCATTTTCATCAGGTTCTTTACCTCTACTATTTTATTTCAACGAAGTTATGCACAAACATGAAAATGAGATTTGAAGCTAGGTACAGAGCTGGCCATGTGACCTTTTCTGAAGGGAGAAATTTTTGGAAATTAAGCACACTTTTAACACTGGTAAGAAACATATAACATTTGCTGACAGAGTTTGATGAACATTATTTTCCCCAACTAAATAAGGCCAAAGCACAAACATATTGCTGTTACTGTTTTTAACTTGAATAACAAATATGAAGATGAAACAAATATTTATCATACAGCACTTAGAATTCATACATCCGCAAGTAACTCAAGAAGTTTTTCAGACGTTATTTCTTCAATATAATTTAACCATCTCAAAATAGATCTAGTCTTGATGAAAGGCCTGTAAGTAAGAAAAGATAGATATGTACACCACAATGTAGATATGCCAAATCTTGTCTTCAGAGAAGTGAGACTCACCTAATTGCCTCCAATTTCACTCTCTCTCCTAAAGAGGAGTATATTTCACTCATTTTCAGCACAGCATCAGAACCTTCCTTTTGGTCCATGGCCATCACATGCCAGACATGGCTGGAGAGCAGCAGCCTCACCTGGGATCAGGTGATTCCTGTGTCTCATTCCTAAGGTCACAAAGCAGAAGAGAGGACAGAAACTGTAGTGCCACCCAATACTGCAATGTATTTACTAACAGACAACTTACCAGAAAGACAACTTTCTCAGAACTGCAGGATTTATATGGTGTTCTTCTCTATGGGTTCTCTACTGTCTACAAAGACAAACAAGGACATATTTGGTGGCTTTGTTACAGTGCTTTTATATTCTCTATCCAGACAATTATTTTCTGTGTAATTCTAAGAATTAATTGTTAGGCCTAGGTTTCCTTATTTGAATTTCTTGAAAGTGACAAGTATATAAAAAGCTTTTAAGAGGGATATGGAGGGAAATCATGTAAATATAAGAATCATAACTGCAATTCCATTCTTCCTTAAGGAAATTGTTTTATGTATTTTATTTTAAAAAAAAGGAAAAAAAAAGAAAGAAAAACAGAACATGGAGCGACAAAAGCACCATAGAAGAGGAAGATACTTGGAAATGTAACATTGCCATATCCAAAGACTTTCAGAATTTAGTAAGAAAAAAACTATAGTAGTTAGTCATATTTGTAACAACTTGAATTTGATTCTTCGTAGACTATGTAACTACCCGCTGTGTAATCCTAGTAATGTAAACAAGTAGGCTGATTAGACTGGAAAAATGTGGCCAAATATTGCAAACAGCAACATCATTCTAAGGCAATAGTAAAATACAGATAGCTGGTAAAAATCAAATCTAAGATACAGCTTGCAGTCATTAATAAACCAATGTGCTAATTGTCCTGAGGCAGAGGGCAAGGCAAAGCAAGCCAGAGACCTAAAGCCTTGTCATGGGTTTGAATCTGGTGGGGTTTTTGGTAGCTGGGGAGACCGGTGGGAGTTGGCTTCTTTTGAACCTTCCGGAGCCTGCCCTAATCCCAGGTAAAAGTTGGACCCACCTCTGGCCAAGGTTGGGCAGATCAGTGCCTCTGTGATCAACGTATTTAAGAGATGAAACCTGCTAGACCAGACTCTTTGTTTCTTTGTCTTTTTCTTTCCTGTCTTCTTCATTGGGGAGTTTTTCTGTTTAGAAGAGGAGGAGGTGAGAGGAAAGCAAAGGATCATGGATTATGAGGATAGTGGAGGATAAAGGTACTGGAGCAGAGAGTTTCACCAAAGCATTGTGGTGAGTGAGATGGCAGGGAGATGATTGCCTGCAACCTGAGAGTATCAACAGTGGTGAGAATGTCCAGGATGCAGCAGCATGTGGAGAATGTCATGCCAGGGGGAAGAGAGACTGTGCAGGAGCAGAGGACGTTCCTGAAGTGACCCACAACTCCAAAGTCAGTCCCACGCTGGTGGTAAGAACTCACACGGAGAGAGAGGTTTACCATCTGTGAGATGGACGCCATGTGGCAGCAGGAGAAGACTGCTAGAAGTCCTCTTCCAGAGAAGGAAGGAATGCCATGAACAATGAGTAATGGCCAGACGAACTGGACCCTCACCCTCTACCCACCTTGCACCAATAGACAGGGACGAAGTAGCCAAGAAGAAAGGAGGGATAGAAGTGGAAAGTATATTTGAGACTTTTGTAAGGGAAGCCAAAGTTTGAAATAGTTTTGCAGGTGCTGCTTATAAGATTATTGAAGCAGTGGTTCTGTAGGACCACTATAGAATAAATTGATGACCCAGGACCAAACGGGACAACATTCTACCCTGGTGAAACTTGAGGCAGTATTTTAAATGGAGATGGTAGCACCTCCTGAAGTTGAAGACTAGTGACACTTCCTATATTGAATGTATGTCTATCAAGTTAATTCTTCTAGTGATCAAGCAAGGACTCTAGTTTGACCCTGAAGAATTGAAACTATTAAAATAACAAAAAGATACTGGAATATGAAGGCAATCTACTGACTATTTACAGAGTTTACCTGCTGTCTTTTTAGAATTTGTGTACAGATAGTAGAGGGATGTTATTTGGTTGAAGAAAGGTTAATTTCAGACGAAGTCAAGAATCACAGAATCACAGAATCACAGAA
>NW_009723615.1:0-907 GCF_000703405.1 Apaloderma vittatum | reverse complement strand
AGTATTTTGCCTTACTTTGAATTTGACTTCAACTTCCACATGCTGCTTCTCAATCTTCCTCTGTAGTATTTTGCCTTACTTTGAATTTGACTTCAACTTCCACATGCTGCTTCTCAATCTTCCTCTGTGAGATTAAAGTTTAGTTTAGTAACCAGTACCTTCTTCTAAAAGTAGGGTGTGTTGTAATAGGGTTAGTTGCTTCTTGCTACCTTGTAGCCTTTTTTTCTCCCCTCTGCCTAGCCTATTTTTGTGTGTGTGTGTACATGTATGTGTGTTGCTCTTACCCTTTTGGGGACTTGGAGAAAGATGATGGCAATTTTCCCTTGCTGGAAGAAGCTGTAATTGCTGCAGTCTTTGGGGTAGAGCTGCCACTTCAGGATGTGGTGTGTTGGCTGTTCTGCACAGCCCTCAGGAGCTGCCCTGGGGCCGTAGTGGTGTCTCTGTTCTGACATGACACCCTGGTATGTTGTCGGAAGAGAAGCTTCCATTAGAAGGGGTCTAATGTTATTTTTTGCTCCTCGTTTTAACCTGTCTCCTTTCTTTAGCGGTTGTGGTGGGGGTATTTCTGTGTGTATGTGTAGGGGAGAAGCAGAAAACTCCTGAGACATCTGTAACTGTTTTCTGATTGGAGTGGATCAAAAAGATGTATTTGGGGAAGACTTTTATTAGGTGTCGGCCAAGTATCTGAAATGATGGGGTCCTTATCTGGCTCTCTGGCTGTTACCCTGATGCAAATAAAAGAGGACAAAAATATTACTCTGGAAGGGCCCAGGGATGGGTTCTGCGTGAGTCGGCCAAGTATCTGAAATGATGGGGTCCTTATCTGGCTCTCTGGCTGTTACCCTGATGCAAATAAAAGAGGACAAAAATATTACTCTGGAAGGGCCCAGGGATGGGTTCTGCGTGA
>NW_009723614.1:844-1083 GCF_000703405.1 Apaloderma vittatum | reverse complement strand
CTGACATTGTTCCCCTGGCACTTCCATCACCGTCCTTACGTCAGACTTCTCCCCTGGTCTCTGCAGCTGGATGTCACAGCTCCATTGCACCATCTCCCACCTTTTGTCCTCAGAGAACTGACAGCACACAGGCTCAGCAAAGTCCTTCCTCCTTGTAAGCAATGAAAAGTAAACCACTATATAGTTTAATTAACAGTTTAACACACTCTGCACAAGCACATGCTCATTACAAGCTGCTC
>NW_009723614.1:0-533 GCF_000703405.1 Apaloderma vittatum | reverse complement strand
CATCAGTAGTGAAGTTAGAGGGAAAAATCAATATTTCTGTGGAATTTCCCCTGTGAACAAAACATGAGATTGGCAGAGTGCTCTTGGGAGATAGGACAAGCCCAAGTTGTCCCCATCATTGAAGGAGTCCAGTAGTGCCACCCCAGGCACTGCAGGCTGCACGAGGTCCCATCGGTAGAGGAGTGAGTCACTGGTGATAACTCTGGGCCTGTGGGAGAGAACCGTCCGGCACTGCCCCAGGGACAACCCTGCCTCACCACCCTGCCAGCCTGCAGCTGAGCCTGAGGAGAGAAACAGTGGGTGTCACTGAGCTCAGCTCCAACAACACAGTGGGCATGGGCTCCCTCAGGATCCTTCTCCCCAGGGGAGGCCATTCCAGTCTGGATGGGTGGAGAAAGAGATGGGAAAACACTGTCTGGCTGCACTGGGGTGGTACTAGGGGAAGCAATGGAGTGATACTCGGAACACAGTGTGGGCAATGGTGGTGATGGGGAAAAGGAGATTGGTGAACTGAGAGCACTGGGATGGCACTG
>NW_009723613.1:0-1053 GCF_000703405.1 Apaloderma vittatum | reverse complement strand
AAGCCAAATGAGTGTCCCCTGGGGACACCAGTACCCGTGGGGCAGGAGGTGGCTGTGGAGGGCAGGGTGGGCGGTTGCAGGGCGGCACAGGAGGGGAGTACAGGAGCAGTGGGGGGGACCCAGGGTGGGATGGAGGTGGTAGCAGCAGAGAGGGTGTCAGGCGAGGGAATCTGTGAGGGCCGGGGAAGGGGTGGCTGTGTCCCCCGCTCATGGAGAACTGTGTGGAGCCATGTCCCTTGGGGAGCAGCTGATTGCAGCACATGGGGTTGGGTGAACAGAGCCAGGGGGGAGCGGGTCCACAGGGTCTGAGGGGCTATTCCCAGACACCCAGCCAGCATGGGCAGCCCCCGGGGCAGCAGCAGGAGAGCCAGGGCTGGGGGAGAGGACAGAGCAGGTGGGGGTGAATGAGGTGGGGGGGAAAGCCGAGGGGCAACAGCCAGGCCTCGGTGAAGACGTGAGAGAGAGAGAGGCAGCGCCTGTCCTGGAGAGTGCACAGAACCCCTGGAGAGTGCGCAGGCCGGGCAAGGACAGCCCTGGCGGAGAGAGCCCCGTTGACCTGGGAGCCACGGATGAGGGCGAGGAGCCATGGGCCCGTGAGGCGAGTCCCGCAGGGTCAGGAAAGCCGAGGGGCAACAGCCAGGCCTCGGTGAAGACGTGAGAGAGAGAGAGGCAGCGCCTGTCCTGGAGAGTGCACAGAACCCCTGGAGAGTGCGCAGGCCGGGCAAGGACAGCCCTGGCGGAGAGAGCCCCGTTGACCTGGGAGCCACGGATGAGGGCGAGGAGCCATGGGCCCGTGAGGCGAGTCCCGCAGGGTCAGACACTGCGCTCTGCGCCCGGTCGTGTCCCCAGAGTGGCCCCTGCCAGAAGCCCCCTCCCTGCATCCTTGTCCCGCTTCTTACACCTTCCTTAGGCGTCTGCTGCTGGCAGCTGGGCTGAGGAGCAAAATCCTTAGAGGCGGCAGCTTCTCTCCTGTTCCCAAAATCCTGCTGCAAGGACCTTTGCTCTGGCACTAGAGCTTGCAGCCCCCTCAGCCGTCGTGCCCCTTGGGTGATG
>NW_009723612.1:817-1134 GCF_000703405.1 Apaloderma vittatum | reverse complement strand
CTCTTTTGCCCTCCACCTCTGCACAGAGGAATTGCCCTGAAGCTTGACAAAAGGCTCAGGGGAAGGATCTCAGACAAACAAGAAGTTGCAGAGCCCTTTATTTTGTTTAAATACACAGAGAAAATGATTCTTCTTTACACAGCGTATGGGAGAAATTCAAGAGGTAGACAGTGAATTAGAAGTGGGAGGAACAATAAGGAACAATACGATTTCATTGTGCACAATTTTATCTCAAAAACAAGTGAAAAAAAATATACAAATAGAAAAAAAATATATACAAATCCAATATTTAACCTGAACTCGCCCCCAAAAATCAC
>NW_009723612.1:0-769 GCF_000703405.1 Apaloderma vittatum | reverse complement strand
CCAGCCCCAGGCTCAGCGGCAGAGAGAGACAGGACACAGAGGCTGAATTCGGGATCTCGGGTTTGGGATCAAAGGGAGGAGATCAGACAGAGCCCTGCTTGAGTCCTGCACTGGGGAAGGGAGTTTAACCCTCATTTTCTCTCAGCTTTATCTGTACATGAGGTATGTGGAATGTAATAGTCTTGTTGGTAAACTGTCCTCTCTGTTCCTAACTGCAGGTGCAATCTTTCACTTGCTTATGACGCTTTTCCTTCCTGGCACCCCCAGCGTGACACAAGAGGTCAAACAGTGGCCTCAGTCATTCCAGAAGTCAGGACCAGCCAGAGCCTTCCTGCATCCGCAGTCCTGGCAGTGACTGCAGACACCAGTGTTCTCCCCTCCAGCAGCAGGCACTGTCTGCACAGACATGCTGTTCCCTTCAGAAAGTGCCTCCTGTTAGGAGACATTGAGCTGGAAATGAAAATCCCTGAACACAACTGATTCTAATTAGCTCTAACCTGGACAGAGTTCCATTATGAATGCTGTGCAAAAGAAAACAAGCATCTTATTTTTTCTGGAAAACATCCAGTGATCAGTGTCCTTAGGGCATCCTTGATCTCCTGGTTCCTCAGGCTGTAGATGAGGGGGTTCACTGCTGGAGGCACCACCGAGTACAGAACTGACACCACCAGGTCCAGGGGTGATGAAGAGATAGAGTGAGGCTTCAGGTAGGCAAAGATGGAAGTGCTGACAAAGAGAGAGACCACAGCCAGGTGAGGGAGGCACGTGG
>NW_009723611.1:377-15240 GCF_000703405.1 Apaloderma vittatum | reverse complement strand
TTAGGAAGAAATTCTTCAGTACAAGGGTGGCAAGACTTTGGAATAAATTGCCCAGAGATGTTGTGGCTGCCCCCTCCCTGGAGGTGTTCGAGGCCAAGTTGGACAGAGCCCTGAGTAGCCTGATCTAGTTGAGAGGCGTCCCTGTCTATGACAGGGAGGTTGCATTAAATGATCTCTAAGGTCCCTTCCAGCCTAGGCCATTCTATGATTCTGTGATTCTGTGATTCTATGACATTGGGCATTATTCATTGTTTGTCCAAGATAAAACCACTTAGTTTTCCTACTCTGAACAAAGGTTGTTCAGGAAGCACACTCTAATATCAACAAAGGTCCCCTCAGGACAACACATGAAAAATGGAACAGAAAGTAAAGTTAGTCACCTTCCTGTCTGCATAAATCTATAAAAAGTACTGCAGTATGATAGATGATGGGGATGGTGGACTGAATGTTGAACTACATCTCTGCATTCAAGCACACAGATGCTTTAAATTATGTATCCAAAGAGAGCCTCTGAATTCTTAAAAAAAAAGGCTGCGTCAAAACATATTCACAGCTTGAGCTGCCTTCTCCTATTATTCTACTGTTTAGAAATCAATAATATCAATAGTTTCTGAAAGGTCAAACAAGATGATGTGTTCACTGGTAGGAGTAGTATTTCAATGTTATTTGCTCTGCAGTCTGAAAATGTAAGAATAACAAAGCACTGAAATACCCATGACATATAAGGTAAAATGTTCCAATTCTGATTGTGCATACTAGTTGAAAATTAATGTTTAATTTAATATCTTTGTTTATAATTGGACTCTCACTAATAAAAGCAGAGGTACAAGTAGTGCAAGCATCTCCTATGTGACCCCCTTTCTTCCATGAAAAAGTTAGCAAACCCTAAAAACATTCTGGAAATTTTTCCTGCACCTAAAAATAGTTTCAGGGATTGCAACCAGCCCTGCACTTTCTGAAGCGCAGCCTAAGTTTAATGCTCGTAATGACACTATATATTTCATCACAATTCAGCAAGGCAAACCAGAAAACTAAAGAGTTTAATGTGAAGAAATAAGATTCTCTCCTCTTTCAAGGTTTGCTATCCTTTTCTTTTCATGTTCCCTGCCACTTGCTGTCTTTTCTCCATCTGCATTTTATTCCTGTATTATTTTTCAGCTCTGTTTTTTGTGCACTGATAATAACATCGTGTAATTAAATGAAATTCTGCTTTTCAGAAGCTGACATTGTAGTTACTTTTGCTTTGCTTCTGCCACCACACACATAAAGGGGCAAGAGAATAACAATGGAGGAATTGGAGAGTAAATAATCTCATTTGTAAAGGTTCACCAAGCAGCACAGCACAAAGGAATTAACAAGACATTCATGGCAGCCCTTTAGCTCTTTGATCACTTCTCTAACATGTGGGAGATTTTCACTGCATGGGAAAAGGTATCTCAGGGAAGTTCATTTTTACTAGAGATACTTTTGGCCTTCACAACATCACTGGTAAAAATAACAGCAGCTCTTGGATTTGATTTCCACTCAACAATTAATGATTCTCATATACTCTCAGAGACTACACCTCTAAGGCTTTTTCAGGCTTCTCCATGTTGACTGCCCCAAGCAAATCCTCCGTGTGCTCCTTTAGAGACCCTCCTGCACTAAATATCTGTCATCAGTGTTTGTGGCATCCGTAATACGTCCCTGCAGACCTTAGTTCTAACTCATAACTCCCTCATCACACCCTGGGATGCCACCATACAGCTCTAGGGAAGGAACTGCTCCTGCTGCACTCTCAGCATCCATGTTGATCCTAGCGGTCCTGATGTGATGCACCCATGAAACTAAGAAAAGGGCAAGAGGAGAGCTGGGTGCTTCAAACAGCTTCAGGCACTGGACAAAGCACCATCTGTCATCCTGCAACACCAGATGTGTAAAATAACCGATGAGTAATGTCACAAAAACCAACAGCCGTCACAATTTTAGAGTCAGGTGTTTCCCAGTGCTTTGGGATGGCTGAGGGCTGTCGGAGGGCTACTAGGCAAAGAAAAGAAGCAGGGAATTTCTTCTTCAGGGAAGTGGCATAAGCAGTATAACAAGACTGCAGACACAGTCTGTAAGGCTTTCATAGTTTTGAATCAATCAGCAGCAGTTGGTAGCACAGCAAGCAGAGCTCAGGCTGTATCTATTCAAAGGGCAGCAGAGCTGTGCCCACACCATGACATCCCTAAGGACCTCCAAGGTTCAGGGCAGCTTTGCTACATCTGACCTCTCCTCACAGGACTGTGCTGGCCATAAAAAATCTACCTACGGAGGGACTGCTTGCTGCCTTTCTTTTCAACACAGGCAGTATTAAACCATATGAATAGTATCAAAAGACAAGATGAAACAAAACTGTATGCAGTGGTGATTTTAAAAATAGCATATACAGATGGCCTAGCACAAAATTTAAGTGCAAAAGAGTTACTGAACACTGCATTTATCAGCATCTATTGTGACAGCAAAAAGCAGTAATGCCATAAATCTCAGAAATATATAACCACTCAGAAGCCAATTCTCATTTCACCCTAACAGTTACTGAGAGGATTATGTCAGGGTAAAACACTCTTTGCCAGATCATGCAAATGTTTTCTAACACTTCTTTCTATTATAAAATACTTACTCAAAGGTAAGCAGTCCCTCAAGTTCACTTTTGGACACTGGGTGATCCTTGATGGGATATAGTTTCCCGGATGAATAGGATGAGGTGGGACCAAGGCTCTTCACCTGTGAGATGCTATCATAAATCCAAAAGAGACATAGACCCAGAAGTGTGGCTCTTGATGGCACAAGGCAGAAGTGTTTTAACTGAAATATCTGTGGCATTTCTGTTACCATTTCCCCTCCTCAGTTCAGCTGTGCACCTTAGGTACGGACACAGATAAATAAGGAAATATCCTTCTGTTGCTCTCTACCATAAAACTGGTCCTCAGCTCTCTAAAATCAGCTCCAACTAGTATGAAAGAAATTTTATCCCAGCACAGGAATGTCCAAATACAGGAGCTGAGATCACATGTTGAACATATTTTAGTATGTACTGTTCATCAATATTCATAATTACATTTTCTAATGACAAGATAGCTAATAGAATCCTCAAAGGTAAGTATATACTCCTGGGCTTCTACTAAACCGCAAATCATTGAAAGCACAGTTCAGCTCAGAAGTCTTAAAGTATAAGTTATGAAAAGATTTTAAAAAGCATCTTGGCTTTCTTCCAAAACAGCCCAGAAAACTACACCTTATGGCATGTTAATTTAGCAAATCTATGGAAGCTTTTTTTTCCCCTAGTTTACATTCAGCTTTTGCGAAATCATGGAATTATTTGTGAAGCACCACGAGCAAGTAGTTAATTTCCCCCTAATTTATTAAATGATTAACAAAGGCAATTTTAAAAATTTTATTTCCGAATCCATGTCCTCAGTTATTGTGAGGAGGCAGACCAAGTTATTTAGAAAAGTGGACTCAGAACTGGGTCACAATATTTTGTGAGCCAGCATCTTGGTATCTCAAAGAAATATTGCTCATGGTTTCAGAAAGAAGAAATAAAATGGGGAAAAGATAGGTGTCCTTATTAGCATTTTTACAAATACTTAAACTGTGAACATGCTTAAAGTTATAGTGTCACCAGTAAGCAGTTTATAATCTAACATAAAAGGACTTTTAGTCTTAGCATTCTGGGATGTAAAAAAATCCCTCAACACTTGTAAATTTAGCTTTCTACATTTCTGCTTTGAACTATCGAGACCTTCTGGCACCACCAATTGAAATCCCTTTAGAATTGACTCATCCTTGATTTTCCTGAAGGCGCTAAACTGTTCATATTTATGTTTAGACCTTTTAGACCCAGACCTTGCTCTCAGATACATAAAATTCTGGATTTTTATAATGACAAGACGTTCAAATCCTATATGGAATGTATTTGCCTAAGTGTCTCCTGCAATTAGGAAGATTTATGAGCAGTGTATCTCTTAATTACTGATCCATTTAAAGCATCATACCTTTCCCCAGATTTTCAGTGCCCAGAAATATTTTGGTGCAGGACATGTTTGTGTGCTGCCTTCTTTTTTAAAAAGCAGGTATTTTGTGTACAGAAAACCTATATTGATATCTTCAGTCTGAGCTCTGAAATACCCTTCAGTTGGTCAAAGTGCTAGCCATGGCTTTTTGGCAGGAAAAAGGTGAATCAATCACAACAAAAAGTTGCATTATGCAACAAGGCTGGCACCTGGAAATCTATCTGGAAGCCAAGTGACAGGTAAATGCAAATAAACTAGGACCAAAAGCAGCACACCTGCTGGCACAGGGGCTGGCATAAAAATCAGTATCTCATAATTTTGTTAATCCAGCAGTTACCCATGAAATCTCACTAAATCATAGAATCATAGAAATTTTTAGTTTGGAAAAGACCTTTAAAATAATCAAGTCCAATTGTTATCCTAACACTGCCAATATATACCTAACTGCCTCCTTTAGGGGATGTGGCTCTGCAGAGATCAACATTAACCTCATTAAATCTATGACTCAGCAAGTATTTTGGCCATGAGATCTACTGAGCTAAGGGTAACAGTGACAACCCCATTTCCAAGTACACTTCCAGTCATAAATTCTGGCTGTGGTCAAATAAGCAGGCGATCTGATCGTGATTTAATGTCGTTGTTGAGACGGACATGACACAACTAAACACTGATCAAAGTGGCTCAGAAATGGCTGCTTTATTATACAAAGGGAGTGCCTTTTATACATAGTCGAAGGTAGTAGAAGAAGGTAGTGTGACCTTTGCTTATAGGTTAAACACTTGGTTTTCAAGTTCTAATTGGTTAACACTCAGCAGCTTCTGGCTGGGCTCATCCCTCCGGATCTTGAGGGAGAAAGTTCCGCAAACGTGTCCAAACTCAGTACACACAACTTCCCATCTGAAGGGCACACTGGGAATTTGTCAAGGTCAATGTCTTCAACCAATGCCAGGTTACCAGCAGGCCAGCTGCTGTCCCCCACAATTTAACAAAGTGAATGTATCGCTCTCACTGTTTCCCCACCCTTCTTTCTCTGTGCTTCTTCAAGGCCCAGCTACATGGCCTCGCTTCCTTTGCATTAGCTTTTGCATTTGTCTGACCTTTTGGGGAGCCAATTCGAATTGTTAAACCATCAGGAAATGACTTTTTTTTTTCTTTTTTTTTTTACGGACTGGTTTTCTTTTAGGTTGGTGAATTACATGAGCTTGTGCAGAGTTCTGTGAGTTATCAGAGCTGGCATCAGAATCATAGAATCATTTTGATGGAACAGACCTTTAAGATCACGTCTAACCATCTAACTCTGCCATGCCCACTTCTAAACCACGTCCCTGAGCACCATAAATAGATGGCTTTAAAATACATCGAAGGATGGTGGTTCAACCACTTCTCTGGGCAACCCATTCCAGTCTTTGATAACCCTTTCAGTGCAGAAGTTTTTCCTAAGGTCTAACCTGAACCTCCCCTGGCATAACTTGAGGTCATTTTCTCTCATCATATCAGTTGTAACAGAAATATGCAAGCAGGAGCTTGAAAAGGAGAAAAATGGGGAGCGAGGGAGAGTCTTTTTCCTTTTGTCAGCAGCAAACAAATAGATCAGTTGATCCGTTCACCCTGATTGTAAAACCAGGTGTCAGTCTTTGGTGAATTCTGCTTCTTAGTCCTTTGAGATAGGGACTACATGCACTTGCAAACACCTTTCATGGCTCTACTGCAATCAGGCACCTCAGGATACCCCAAAATTTGTTCCAAATTTCTACTAGAAATGGAGAATTATATTAATGCTATGGTAAGTATGTTGTCAAATGAGCTTGAATACAAGGGGGTATAAAATAAATAACCAGTTCTTGAAAGAACACCGTAACACAAAAACAATGGATCACAAATTTTAATAATATAGTTACTTCTGACAGCAGAATCATTTATCGTTATCAATAGGACAGAGGGCATAAATCAGAGATTAAATTACATGTTTATATAGGAATATTATTGTACCTTGAATACAGTATAAATTTATTAATTCTGCATGCACTCATATTGCTGAATATCTGAAATGATGCTTCTGAAATTAATGAAGTAAGTCTGAGTTTTCAGCCATACAAATTAAATTTTAACCTGGATTTAAATATTTGCTTCTTGAGGGCGTAGCTGTGGACAAAACCCCTAA
The DNA here is from genome assembly GCF_000703405.1 of Apaloderma vittatum. Classification (NCBI taxonomy): domain Eukaryota; kingdom Metazoa; phylum Chordata; class Aves; order Trogoniformes; family Trogonidae; genus Apaloderma; species Apaloderma vittatum. Next base: position 9,042 of record NW_009723611.1, on the reverse strand, counting down.
ATTAAACAAAATTCCTAACATTAAAAGATTCAGATCCTTCCCTTACACACTTATTTTCCTCAGACAGACATTGAACTATAGTCATTTGAGATGATGGCATGGACAACAATGGAACCTCTATATGCTGCTGAGCAAATTCCCACTAAAATTAAACCCAAAATTGGCATTAGGACTTCTAAAGCCTGGACCTGTATGCCAGGAGAATTATGCCAAGCAAGTCCTAGCCAGAAATGGGGAAATCCAGCTGTTTAAACACAGGTGTCTAATGCCATTTGAGAAGCCCAGGTACAGTCTGTGGGAGAGCAGGTATTTCCACAGGTCCTCACCTATATCTGCCTCCCCCCCCACATGTTTTAGCTGCTCCACGGCTTCTCAAAGAGCACCATGGCTCTGTGCTGAGACAGCTGAATCCCACCCAAAGTGTGTACTGAGAAAATAAGGACAACTTAACTTCTTCTTTAAGGAAGCTCTGGAATGAAAAAAGTAACTATTGTTAAGTATTAATTTTATCTCATAAACAAAATAAGTTCAAATGAAACTGCCCTGTCACTCAAAAAACCCAACTCATTGCTTTTAATCTATCTTAACACACTCATGAGCTTTTAGGTTTACATTTTCTGGGCATAGCCCTATAAACTGTGACTCCTATGGCACAGCCTGTATTGCATAAGAAAACAGAGCCTCTAATAATAACCAGTTTAGGATGGTGACACACTAAGCATTTATGTGCAATGAGCATAAGCAACAGAGAGCAGGAGATTATTACAGCCCTATGCATCGTGTGGCGACTTCAGGTATAGAATTAAATGACACCAGAAAGGAAGCCTAGAAACATCTGCTGCATGTTTGGGCCTGACGGAAAAAGAAACAGGAATTTGTGAAAATGTCTAAGTCTAGAGGTCCACAAAGCATGTGCAGTCCTGCCTGTGTTTACCTGTTTGCCATAGGTTGCCTGCTGATTTGTACTGCTCCATCCTTGCACTTACAATCACTTAGCAAACACTTAGCAAAGGTGAGGTTCACTGATATCTCTTTCGTACTGAAATGTATTGTGTAAGGAAATAATTCCTTTACACTAGAGGGATGTAGAGGAACGGGGGCAGTAAGATAGAGGGGGCTGTAGAATTAATTTTTCACCCACAGAAATGAGAAACAAAGGCTACAGCAGTTGCTGAAGCAGGCTGTATTCGGCCTTCACCTTTCTTCAAGCCCACAGGACTCCAGAGTGCAAAGGCAGATGTGGCACTCTGTTAGAGCGCAGCATCAGCGCCACTAGAGAAAGGGTGACAATACACGGGGCTGTGCCTGTGCATGTGTACATGCACATGCCTGTGATACATGCAACCAACATATTTCAAAGAAGTCAGGAATCTGGGGCCCAAGTCTGCCCACTTTATGCTACGTTTCCAACTTCGTCCTGTTTTTCTGATTTAGTGGGATAAGTGTTTTGGCTTGAGGTGAAAAGCCTCTCCTGCTTATTGCTTCACTATTTACTATATTAGCAAAAGGGTTTCATCATTCATAATAAATAGAAAAAAATGTAAGCAAAGGGACAGTTGCTTAACTCACCTGGAATGTAAGCACAGGCATGAAAATAGGGTCTAATTATATCTATTTTCTTTCTAAGTTTCTAGAAGTGTGACGATGCTTCAGGCAGCAAAGGGAACTAGGTTTATGCAAGTGGCACACACATTCAGTTACCTTCCTGACCACTCTTCCTCAAATAGCTCGTACCTCCACACATCACCTCAGTCCTATATTTTCTAGCAAGGTCACTAATACATTAAAAAAGGTCTCAACTCCCACTTTGCAGAAGCGCAGTTTCCACAGATGTAAAACCTATGAAAACCAAGCAGTATATGCTGTGAATTGTAAGTGAGAAAGGTCTCTTATTTGCTATTTGACTCCTTATGCAGTAATATCCAGCCAGCCCTCGCACTACTGAGACAGCAGAACATTTTATATGAGACAGAATAAGAGTCAGGGATACCAGCTGTTTCTACAAGTTTCAAAGAGCCTATGTGTTAATATACACCAAGCTTATCACCAATCCTGACAGAGTCTCCAGGTGATGATGAGAAGTCTTAGTTCTAAAACTAGGGTCTCTGTTTTCTCCAAAATTTTAACACGTAAACCCACAGGGTATTTGTGTGTCACTATCTTGGTCACGCTGCTACACACAAATCCAAGCAAGCAGACTAAAGTGAGATTCTAACTAAGGTTAGATATGTCTTGTTCGAGGCACGGCTATGTCATTCACCAGTGCAGATCAGGGAAGGAGTACACAGGGGAAGCTGGTGTAGTACATATTTAGTGAGTAACATCTCCTTCCTTATGCTTCGTGAAATGTTCTAACGCAGGGAATATAATTTCAGCGCTTGGTCTAGTATTGCCCTTCCTGTTAAACCAGTATAATTACTTCATTAAGGCTTATTTCCCAATCAGCTATGACACTATTCACAATTGCTCTGCATCAAATCGTCCTATAAGAGAAGCCGCTTGTGCAAAGTGTCATAAAACATCCCCTTTCTGCATCTCCTTTGCACTGGTAAAAACGAAAGGCAAGAAGCCCCAGAGACCTGTACTGTACGCTTGAGTACTTTAGAGGGGACAAAGTATCACAGTTTTATTTATTTGGGCTTTGACAACCAATTTCTACCTTCTGGTTCTCCTGCCAGAAAAATCAGTAGAATTTAGATGTAAGTGCATAGCAAGCAGAGTTTGTGGAAGGCATCTGAAGGCTGTGTAGACATCCCAGAGATGGTCAATGCGAGTACCTCAGGACAGTGCCTTGCTCCATGAACTGATGAAGGCTGTTATCAGAATGCATTTCTCCCATTATTCCCCAAAAGATGAACCTCCATGTGGCACGCTTTGCAGGTGATGTTTTGAAGTCATCAAGCATGTCCCGGCTCCTCACTTCTGACAGATGCACAAGGCAGGTCCACCATCACCTCCCAGTCAATCTGTCCACGTTCAGCTCACCTAACAGAAACTAGGAAAAGTCAGTTAGCAAAAATAGCAATTGTCAAAGTCCTGCCTGAAATCTCACTGTTGGAATAAGACACTTTTGGACAAAGACTCTGCAAAGGAAATGTAAGTTTTTTACAGGTAAGATCCATTCCAGTCACTGAAAATAACTGAGACTGCATTTAAGAATGTCATTTCCACGATCTTGGCCCTCAGCGAATGGAAATAGGAATTTCTTGGATTGTCCAGTTAGAAGAAATGGGGAAGCTCTGCCTAATACAAAATGATGCAATTTTAGATATTTACACTTTACTTAAAAATAGTTCTCAATGTCAGGAGAGGAAGGAAGTGTCAGCTCTTAGCAATAACAACATCCTCTTTTATCTCTCTGCTAATGTAGCACTTGTTAACATAGGAAGTTTGCAAAATCATGTATTTGAAAGAACTTGTCACAACTTAGCAAAAAAGAGTTGACCTTTGAATGCTACCAAAGTGTAAATAGATGTAGTGCAACAGTGGAAGAGTCAAGCAGAGAAGAGTCAAGCAGAAAGGTGCTAAAATGCCTTCTCCCTGTTGTCATCTCACACCCCATGAATTCGATAATTTTGAAATTTTCTGAACGTTTCCCATTGTTGGTAGACCATTAACTGAAGAAGTACGAATAGGCAGAAAAGTTGGGGACTTCAAGCCATGTTAGCCACTGAGACTTGCTCTCTCTGCCAAAAGACCATATAACAATTCTACTCTTAGGTGTCCTGTGTTTGTGTGGCAAGGTTTTGGTAATGGGGGGGCTACAGGAATGACTTCTTTAAGAAACTGCTAGAAGCTTCCCCCATGTCAATGGAGTCAATGCCAGCCAGCTACAAACAGTCTGGCAACTGGCCACTGGCCAAGGCCGAGCCCATCAGTGACAGCAGTAGCACCTCTGGGATGACATATTTAAGAAGGAGAGAAAACACTGTGCAAGACCAGCATCAGTCAGAAGAGTGAGAATATGTGAAACAACTCTGCAGGCACCAACTCCAGTGAGGAAGAAGCAGGTGGAGGCGCTCCAGGCATTGGAGCAGACTCCCCTGTAGCCCAGGATGAAGACCACGGTGAAGCAGGCTGTTCCCCTGCAGCCCATGAAGGTTAACGGTGGAGCAGATGTCCACATGCAGGCCATGCAAGATCCGACGGTGGAACAGATGGGTACCCGAAGGAAGCTGTGACCCTGTGGGAAGACTGCGCTGCAGCAGGCTCCTGGAAGGACCTATGGATCCATGGAGAGGGGAGCCCACGCCAGAGCAGGTTTGCTGGCAGGACTTATGACCCCACGGGGGGACTCACCCTGGAAGGACTGCACCCATGGAAAGGACCCATGCTGGAGCAGTTCATGAAAAACTGTAGCCCATGGGAAGGGCTCATACTGGACAAGTTCATGAAGAACTGTCTCCTGTTGGAGGGATGCCATGCTGGAACAGGAGAAGAGTGTGAGGAGTCCTCCCCCTGAGGAGGAAAGAGCAGCACAGACAACATGGGATAACTGACCACAACCCCCATTCCCTGCCTCCCTGCCCTGCTAGAGGGGCAGGAGCTAGAAAATTTACTAGTAAAGTTAAGCCCAGGAAGAAGGGAAGGGTGAGGGGGGAATTGTTTTAAGATTCGATTTTATTTCTTGTTATCCTACTCTGATTTGATTGGCAATAAATCAAACTAATTTTCCCAAGTCAAGTCTGTTTTGTCCATGACAATAATTGCTGACTGATTTCTCCCTGTCCTTATCTCATCCCATGAGCCTTTCATTATACTTTTTGTCCCCTGTTCAGCTGAGAAGGTGAATCATAGAGTGGCTTTGGCAGCATCTGACATCCAGCCAGGTTCAACTCACTGAAGCCCAAATTAGGAAAACTATTTGTTATTAATATCACCAAAATGATAAATTATCACTTGCAACTCCGAAAGATTTTTCCAGACATTCATTTCAAGCATGTTTCCTTGGAAACTGAGAAAGGATGAAACCAAAGGAACGCAAACCGCCATAGTGTATCACTCTCTTTTTGTCAGCGTACAAATTTCCTTCCCGTTAAAAGTTGTGCTACAAAATTTATGTTGTGTGTGGCTTTTGAACACCTGTTAAGTCATCAAAATAAGCATCTTTAAAACCAAGAGATGCAGAGATAAAATGGTAAAAAAACACACCTACCTACTCTAAAATATACTGAGATTTACAGAGAGCTTCCAGACAAACTGTGATCTTTAATATTGTATTGGCTGCTTTATTAAATGACAGCCCAGCTCCCAGACCTTCAGTCAGCCTGCACGCCTTGTGAGTAATCATTTCAGCTTGGAAAATCAACCTGCAGTATACTTGTAAGAGCACAGGTATTCTCATTTGCTTGCAAGGAATTTAAATACTATTATCAAGAGCTGCCACTGTCATTAGACAAATAACAGAGAATAAGGCCAAAAGAGTTCAGATACTGCATTCTCTTCCTCTTTCACACTGTGACCTTTTCCTGTCCAGATTCCAGTTCCATATTTCCTGCACACCAGCTTGCCTCCTTTACAAAGTCCTTCAACTTTCCGCTTCTAACCCTGTTGTCCTAGTCCCCACATTCAGTCACACAATACTTTTCCCCTGTATTCCCCCATACTTTTTTGTTTACATTCCTTCATTGTTTCTTTCAACACATTTTTATTCCTTTTCTTCCCTCTACACTCTTTTTCACAGCCTACTTCTCTCCCCTCATCCTCTGCATCATTTCAATCTCTTCCCAAATCAGCCTCCTGTTCCCATTTGTTTAAGTGCCATTTTCTCACTTCTAACAGACTCGTCCTGCCCTTCAACACTTTTTTCCCTTAATTTCACTCACTTTTATATGAAGTATGTATGTCGACACTCTATAGTTCTTCATCACTACACACTCCTTCAATGTCATGTTCCTGTTAATTCACTTTTTCTGCTTCATCTTAGATTGCTCTTGCCTCCTAGCAGCTTGTTCTAATAAGGTTTTGATTCACAGTTTAACAGATTACTGAATAGATTACTTGATAGCTGAAATGCGAAAATAATCACCTCTCATTCTTTAATTATAACATATCTTTGTGTTCACAAAAAAAAGCTGACCGTGTTTTATTGGCAGGATGGCAAAACAAAAATCTGGATGATGCCCATCTGGATTTGAGGAATGACATTTCCCAGTTAAGTGAACAATGAAAATAGCAATACCTGAAATAAGATTATCCTAAGGTAAGCTCATGAACATCCAGCTATATCCTTTCAAAATCTTTCAAAACATTATTGGTATGAAAATCTCATGGGGGATTGGCAGGAGTGGAAGGCTCCTGGGTGACACAGTCACTGTCTAACACATCACACCTTGACAGTCAACTCCCTGTTTGTGGCTACTTCAAGTATTTGTCAAGTACTGGACACAGGGACATACGACATAATGGGTTTCAGTCTCCCAAGTATTTCAAAGAGTAATAGATAAATAAAGCATTATGTTGGCATAGCTCACTCCTTCCACATCCAAGGGACAGGTGTGGTAGAGTTGCCCTTCTACAAGAAGTCACCAGTTCTCAAAAACCATTTCTACAAACATTAGAAAACCAGATTTAGTCTAACCTGTGGTTTTAAGAGCAATCCTAGTTAAATGTAATTACAAACCTAGCTGCCCTGAGGATAAGGGGATCCACCCAATAATTTCTAAGTCACAATCTCCCTTCTGCTCCTCTTTTTTCCCCTGAATGGTAGAAATTTTGTCCCAGCATGTACAATCACAATCAGTCCCTTAGCAGCTCAGCTACATTGTTTACTCTACTCTAGGGAATCAGCCAAGATTTAACCTCCTTCCTACACTGCTCGCTCTCAGAGATGAATATTGTATGTATAGCCTTTAAATTCTTTGATCCCAGTGTCTTTTGAAAGTTGTATGTAGAGATTTAATTGGGGTTCTCATGCAACCTCACACCCCTACAAAATTCCAAGATGCTTTCCAAGAGCTTAGTCTTAAGCTACTGGATGGCACAGCTTGCAAAGACATGGTAGGTGCTAGAGATAATGACAATGCTTTTTGTGTATCTCCTCAGAATATGCATCAATTTCTGCTTATTATACCTTATCTTCATTAATTAGTTGTTATAAAGGTCAAAGTCTAAAATGAAAATTCTTCTCATAAAATAATCCTTAAGATATAGGTCTAGGGAAGTGAAATGGCTCCAGACCAAAACAAAAAGCCGATTTCCCCTGCAGAGTAGAGGGATGCAATGAGGAACACCATGACACCCGCTAATTGGGAAAAGGGAACAGTAAACACAAATGCACAGTAAAGGGAATAGCAGCTCTCAGGTATAAGTATTTATGATGTGTTTTTTCTACAGAATATCAAAGATAAGATTTTAGGGAAGGCTGAAGCACTGAATTAGCTGACAATGTAGAAATCACTGTCTTTTACACCCTCACTCTGAACCCTCTGACATCGACACGAAATATTTAAGAGCTCGTGTTGCAGAACACCGAGCAGCACTAAAAGGCAGGCAGAGGTCTATTACCCAACTCTCCCCTAATGGGTCTGTGCTGCCTGGTGCTAATGTGCAGCACAGATGGTGTATGGATGATGCATACACACAAGATCTACTTTTTCAACCGCCTGTGACACCCTTTTAGATACATCCTTGTGGACAAACAATTCCCATTCCTAAGTACTCTTTGAGATTCAGGAGTTTTAATTTCAAAACTAATTGCTATGAATTATATGAACATATATCTTATGCCACACAATAATTTAGTTGCCACAGAGGTGTCTAACTGCAACATAGCATATCGTTTATAATGGATGACAAAATAACATGAGTAATTCATGGTTCGGTGTTAGCCTGGAATCAATCCTAAATGGTGTGGGGCTTATGTGACTCTTTTGTTATTCTGTCCTTTTGTCTGTGAGCACATGCCTCTTACAAATATTGAAACCTTTGCCAGTTTGACAGGTTAAGCAGAGAATTGGGTTACAAGCCTTAAAGACACTATAATCTTTGAAATTTCATGAAATTCAGAAAGAAGAGACACCTCAATTAGTCTCTCCACTAATTAACGTCACCATTAATTTCACAGTTTTACTTGAACCTCTTATTAATTGGGAAAGATTAATGACATGTCTCTTGAGTGGTGGCTCTGCATATGGATGCCAGCCCAGCACAGACACAGCAGAAATAAAAACAACTACAGGTGACTTTGGCAGGAGGGGAGACGGAGAAGACTCTGTGGAAGGATACATGGAGAAAGAATATTTCTCCCTATGAAATCAGGCCTCATCAGCTATGCTGTTTAAGGAACAGTGTATTTCTCGTAGGAAAGAGACACCAAGCTCCTTTCACAAGCCTATTTACCTGAAGCTGAGTAGAAGGTGGTATATATCTTAGTATCTTACAGCTGACAATCTTTTTATTTTCAAAACCAACACACTCATCCTCATAAGAACAACCTTCTCACAACTTGCCTGTATTCCTAGCAGTGTTCATCAGTTTTGAAAACTCTCTAAAGCAACCTGATGTAGTTAAAGATGTCCGTGCTCACTGCAGGGAGGTTGGTCTAGATGACCTTTAGAGGTCCCTTCAGCCCAACTCATTCTACGAGTCTGTGAACAGGTTTAAGTCTTTCCTGGCTGACTCTCTTCAAACATATTGTCACCTCACAAGCCACCTCACAGGGCAG